>NW_025836570.1:0-1002 GCF_002878395.1 Capsicum annuum | reverse complement strand
ATTTTTCTAACCTATAAAAGAAAAAGTCAAAAATTAGCCTCATAATTATTTGCATGAGGTTTTAACATACGTTATAATTTAATACATATCCACACCCACAAAAAATTTCAATCGTTCTATTAACCAAGCACAAATAAATATAAATATTTTTGTTCGCAAGAAAACAAATCTGAAAATCATAAAATTGAAGATCCATTCACAAAAATTACAGCTCTAGTTCATAAAGTTCTATATAATCAAAAATATACTCATAAACCTAGAAAATTGTTGAACTTGAAGTTAAAAGTTCTATATAGTAAAAAATATACTCATAAACCTAGAAAATTATTGAACTTGAAGTTGAAATAACATGGCGTTATGCGGCGCTTACATTACAAACATTCACAAAATAAGATTACAAAGAAAATTATAATAAAAAATCATAAGATTTAATATGCTTTCGTCAAGTGACCTACATATTGAAAAATTGATATTACAAACATAAAACCTAGAGAGAATAATCTCTCCAAAACAAAATTCTTTACTTGTGAATAATATTGTATTATTTGTAGCAATAAAGAATCCTCAATTTATAGAAGTCCGGATTTTTTTCCTCCAAAAAAGGATTAATCAAACATGGAAAAAATATTTTTAAAAAATAAATATTTTCCATAAAAAAACTTTAATTGTGGTAGAAAATTTGAGCAAATCCTAATAAAAAAGAAATACTCTTAAACTTGAAAAAAAATGTGATAATTGATATTTATTAAAAATCAAAGTTTTGATTAAAAACTTCCTTGATTAGAAAGTTCATAAACTACAAAAACAAATATTTATAATGTACGATAATATGACTTTGAAAAGAACCCAGGTTGAGTAATATTTTAAATTTACCATATATTTTGCCTTTCATTTTTTTAGAACTCTTTAGATTTTTAATAATTAATTAATAATTTGAGGAAATAGGTGAAAAGATAATTTTGTCTATTATGAAGTTTTTTAATGAAGGATAAAAAATTTAAA
>NW_025836569.1:0-1286 GCF_002878395.1 Capsicum annuum | reverse complement strand
TAAAAAATTTAAAAAATAGAAGTATCAATTACCTCATTAACTTAACAATTTTTTTTATATATATTCTATATAAAAAAAATAATCACTTCTATCCTTAACTATCCGATTTCTCTCTAAAAAAAATTATATTTTTGAGTTTTCCTCTACTCCAAAATAGTGAAATGTTGAATTATCGTCGATCAAATATGCTACTATATACAAGAATTATATTTTTTTGGTTTGTTAAAAATATGAAATTAAATTTTTCGGATAGTGATTCATCGTATTTTTCGATTAGTGTTTTGATTAGGATATTGAGGAGACTCACATGCACAAGTACGTTTCATATTATAATTAATGGAGTAAAAAATCACAATTTAATTTAGGAACACTCCTAAATTAATATAAGAAAATATATTTTTTTAGGAGCACTCCTAAAAAAATATAATTCTTGTATATAGTAGCATATTTAATCGACGATAATTCAATATTTCACTATTTTGGAGTAGAGAAAAACTCAAAAGTATAATATTTTTAAAGAGAAATCGGCTAATTAAGGATAGAAGTGATTATTTTTTATATATAGAATAAATATAAGAAAATTGTTAAGTTAATGAGGTAATTGATATTTCTTTTTTAAATTTTTTTAATGTAAAACGTAAAAATTTATTAGAGAAAGTAAATTATTTGAACTACATGTAAAATATAAATAAATTTAACTAATAAAAAATTTCATAATTATCATATGTAAAAAGAGGAAAAAGTAGAAGTGATGGGACATTTGTGGAAAAAAGAATTGTGGGTGGGGACCACTGCTATAAAAAAGTTAAGAACGTAACTTTTTGTTACGTTGAACAACTCTTTTTTAGTACCTTTTTAATTGATTTGACAATTTATTATATTTTTTCCTCGGTTATCGTGTAAAACGTAAGAAATTCTTACGTTTTATATTTTTTTTTTATAAAACATAAGAATTTCTTATGTTTTACAAAAAAATGTAAAACGTAAGAAATTCTTATGTTTTTATAAAAGTCAACTCCGTTAGTTGACCGCTAAGAAAAAAGTAGAAAACGTAATAAATTATTACGTTTAGCCTATTTTGGTAACTTCTTAAATAGGTAGCCTATTTTGGTCACTTTTTTTATTCCGTGGCTCATTTTGGTTCTGAGTTCTATGTATTGAAAAGCAATTTAAAATACTAAAGCTCAAATGTTTTTAGGAGAACTCAAACATTTGTCCCTTTGTCTAAGGTCTTGTATTAAAGACTTGTCTTCAATTTTAATTAAATTAATTTAGTTATTATTAAT
>NW_025836568.1:0-1328 GCF_002878395.1 Capsicum annuum | reverse complement strand
CAGTAGTAGTATATATACATTGAATGGTGCGTATACACGTGTATATATCTTCTATACACGTGTATATTTAATGTATACATGTGTATATATTTTATAAATTAGTATATAACTATATCTATATATATTGTAATGTCTTTATATATTGTGGTATATTTTATTTAAAGTAGTACGTATACATTGAATGGTGCGTATACATCCGTATATATCTTCTATAGACATGTATATTTAACGTATACATGTGTATATGTTTTATAAATTAGTATATAATTATATCTATATATATTGTAATGTATATATATTGTAGTATATTTTATTAGTAGTAGTATATATACCTTGAATGGTGCATATACACGTGTATATATCTTCTATAGATGTGTATATTTAACGTATACATGTGTATATGTTTTACAAATTAGTATAGATGTTTATGTTTAACGTATACATGTGTATATGATTTATAAATTAGTAACTATTTATATATAGATTGTAATGTCTATATATTGTAGTATATTTTATTTAAACTTTAAAGTAGTACATATATATTGGATGGTGCGTATATATGTGTAATTGTGTATATGTGTATATATTTTTTAAATTCTAATGTAGTATATACTATATATATAGTGTATATATATTATTTAATGTATTTATAATGTATATAGGGTAATTGAAAAAAAGTTTTTTTTTATATTTTTGACCGGGTTTGACCGATTTTTTAACCGAATTTGACTGAGTTTAGGTGGGTTTGGACGGGTTGGGTTAAGTGGGCCAGGTTGGAATTGTTTTTATTTTTTTACTGTTGAGCCCGGCCCAGCCCGACCCACTTAGACCCCAATCCGAACTCGGCCCGACCCACAAACCGGTTAAATGACACGGACCAATTCTGGGTTGACCCGGCCCAGCCCACTTGACAGTTTTACTTTGTTCAAAATAAATTGTTATTCTACTATTGACAAAAATGTTTTTTAAACTGACTAATCAAACACCTACTCTCCAAATGTATTTTTCAACAAACATTGCCACAAAAAAGAGCTAATAGGTCACTCAATTTTGGACTTTTATCTCAGAAAATCACTTAACTTTAAATTTTACTTAGAAAGTCACTCAATTTTAAGTGTTTTACTCAAAAAGTCACTCAATCCATTTTATTATTTTTTAAACAAATTTTTGTTTATGTGGATTTTTTTAGTAACAAAATTTTAAAAAATACAACATATCCACTTAATGATCCTTTTACCCTTAATGACCCTTTTATCCTTTCCTTCATTCCTCTAAATTATCTTTACCATTTCTTTCGCATATTTTGCTTCCCTTTCTATTGTTGTTTC
>NW_025836567.1:0-1294 GCF_002878395.1 Capsicum annuum | reverse complement strand
GAAAATTAAGCCGCAATTAATGGAGCATTTATTGTACATATACGTCATATTAAATTAAAATATAAATATTATTAGTGCTCGATGATCCAATTCAAGGTATAAAATATAACAAAAATGGAGCAAAGAAGTCATAAAATTAAGAAAACACGAGTGAAAAAACACTTTGTAAGAATATATTATTATCTTTCAGTTTTGTCCTACATCACTCCTCTACCTTGTTATAGCTAATGATCGTACATGGATAAACTTATTACTTTCTTCAATTACTAAAAATAAATATTGTATATATCTTTAATAAAAGAACGCACATAATTAGATGTAAATTTTTAATGATACATTCACGGCGATATCATGATGCATAGTAAAAGCTTTAACCTCAATTTCTTTGTGACTAATCAATTGGCCCTCATATGATCGATCAAAAAAATTATTGCGAGAATTATTTCCTCCTAAATAATAAATATAGATAGATCATCTAACTTTCGAAAATAATAAATCATATGTTAATTAAATTGGTAGAAGTTACCTCAATTATCTGTGTTCTTTTGGAACTTAGAATCTTTTTTAATCAAAATTTTTAACGTTGCTGCATTCTTTCCGGCGAGGTCACAACATTTCAAACATAAATTATGATAGTATCTCAAAATTAAGGATAGAATCTCAAAATATGATCCACAACCAGAAATTAGATCTATGGTAACAGTTGTGAAATCGTTGCAATAGACCAAAAAACCGTTGCCATAGACCTATCGCAACGGTTCTGCAAGCATCCCATAGGTGGGCATTGCGATAGGTCTATTGCAACAGTTTCTGCAATGGTTGTCTAAACCGTCGCCATAGGTAGAGCTATGGGGAAGGTTTCTGGAAACCATCGCCATAGATAGACTTATTGCGATTGTTATTTTTTGAACGACTATTTTCATCTATTGCGACGGTTTATAAGTGTCGCAATAGATGATATTGCAACGGTTACTAACCATTCGTATAGCAGCTATTGTGACACTGTTGTTGTTGCAACGCCTTTTGACTACCTGTTACAACTATTTCATTACTTATTGGAACACCTATTTTCATCTATTGCAATGACATTAAACCGTTGCATTAGCATCTATTGCAACTCTTTTGTTATTCTGTTGCAACGCTTTATAAATTATAACACAATATATACACATCACAAAACAAAATCATTCATTAATAATCTCATAATTCAAAATATGCAACAAGCTAGTAATTTAAACCCAAAAGTAAAATGTAATCAAGTCCAAAATGATTAGTTAAGTTTTTACACTGTAGC
>NW_025836566.1:0-3924 GCF_002878395.1 Capsicum annuum | reverse complement strand
AAAACCCTGCTTGCGGTTGAGCTCGTCACACGGGGCTTGCCTATTGCGGTTTACCTATCCTGTGTGGTTTGCGATCTATTCTATACGAGCGGGTTGCCCAGCCTACCAAAGGGTCATAAAAAACTACTAGGTAAAAGTTTACCCAAAATTGAACTTCAATAAGAGAATTATAAACGTTTATAAAAAACAACAACATATCCGGTGGATTCCCACAAGTGAGGTCTGGGGAAGGATAAAGTGTATGTTGTTAGGTTTTTAAAAGGTGTGAATGAAAAATGAATAGGTGGTTTTTTTTGAAAAGACACCAAGAGAAAGAATGTAATTTGAATAGGCACCTTTTCGGTTTGGATGGTTCTGACCTTTCCAACGGGTTGTGACTTTTCCGAAGAGTTTCTGAACCATTGCTTCTCTTCGTGAAACAACAACTTGATGGATATAAATATATGAATTTTTCCTCATGTATAGGTATGAAATTTTGAGGTAAAAACTCTCCTCTTTCTTGAAAAAACTTTAGTATGATTTATTGATTCATTTTATCCTGTGAGGATATATTCCATAACCTCGGGCACTTGAGAGGAATAATTTCTTAAGGATACACTGTGAATTCGGTAGACTTGAATCTTCTAATCTTTATCTTTTTTCTAAACGTTTGATTTTGCTATTTTCCAGAAAAATAGTTTGAACTTCATTTTGTTGATGCTCATAAGTTGGGTTGGACTTTTTGTTGAAGTTCAAAGTTGTGAATACAGAGTTGCAATTTCATTTGATTGTTCATATAATTAGTTTGAACTTGTGTTTGAATTTTTTGTTGTAAAATTCAGATTTTACTAAATCCGAAAGACAACATATGCAGATCTTACCACAACCTCGTGGAGGTAGAGAGGTTGTTTCCGAAAGACCCTCGGCTCAAGTGCAGCAATTCCAAGTGCAAAGTAGAAGGAAACAACAAAGACAATATAGCAACTAAAACCGGAAACAACGCAAAGTCTACAAGAAAGAACAAGAACAACAACAAAATAATGCGATAATCAAAACAGACTATGATAATGTCACGACCTGAACCGGGGCCCTGGCCATGACGAGCATTCCGAATCATGAAGGCCTGAAACACCCCTATTTGTCTGATAATCATGCACATAACTCATATGATAAAAGAAATGTGGAAGATAAACAATATTATGGAAACATGGTCAAGAATTATATGAAATCAATAACGGGGAATAATGTCCCACAATCTCAACACAACATCTCTATAATGTCTGCGAAATCTCTACTACATGACTGAAAGAAATATCTATCTGAAAAATGGGACAAGGCCCCCAGTAGATCCAAAACTAATAATCGATAAATGAAACTGCCAGATATCAGGCCTTCCGAAAAATAGAAGGCTCACCAAGTGACTTTGCAAATCTGTCTGAGGAATCTACTGATTTTCTGGACCCCTAGACTGTGCCTCCGAACCTAGGAGGGAAGGGGTTCAATACAAAAGTACTAGTACGCAGAGATACCAAAACAAAACATAATATTTTTACAAAATATAGTTGAGAGCCATTATAAAGCAGTTTCATATCAAATCATTTGAAAACACATGGGCGTAATGTAATTGTTTTCAACAACAATGTAATGCAGCTGAGCTAGGTGGAATACCCTACATATCACATTTACACCAACTGTCAAACCTCGGTTGCTGCCGAGATTAGAGTATAAGTGAGGGGAAGACACATAAGATCACACAACAGGGTGTCCGACCCAATGGTAGTGCACAAGATCACAAAGCAGAGATCCTAACCATAGTCCCAACTTGGGAATGACATAAAGTTAGGTACGCAAGATCACAAAGCAGGGTACCAAATTCCCATGTCGGCAAACACAGTTTCCAGCGATGAGCCCTTACACTCAAATGCCTTCTTCTAGCATCCACCTATCTCATGTAAAATCAATGCATTCAAATTTCATCTGATTCAATCACATATCATATTTTGTAGGGTATCGTCATACCCGACTTGCAAGCCATCAGTATCACATCATTCTTCTCATTCAACCATTATATTCAACATGTTTCAACAGAAATAGCCCTCTCGTTTTCAAGTCAAAATCATATCAATTCTCAAAACATTTCATGTCATGCTTTTCAAGATGTTTTCAATCAATTTATATCTTATGAACATTTAAAACAAATTCACATCAAGAGAGGGATTCCATATAATTCATGCTCTCAAATTAACACCTTTTCGAAACACATGCATATACATATATAATATGTCAAATAACTTCACAAATAGGCCTAAAGACCAAATCAATATTATAGAAACGTTCAAAACATGATTATATTCGTAGTTTCAAAACCCCCATTGTAAAACATGAATTTAAAGGCCCATGAGATTTTAGGATAACCCCACGTACCTTTATATGCGAAGATGATAGGTGTTTCTTGAAGCCTACATTCTGGGAATTCCAAATATGCAATTAGTTTCAAAAATCCACGGTTGAATCTTGAGTTGCTTGGGTTTTTATTTTGAGACCCTAAGGAGAGATCTTGAGCAATTTTGATGAATGAAGGTGTATTTTGGGGTATTTGGGGACTGAATTTCGTGTTTATAGTTAAATAAGGGTGGGAAAAGGACCATTTTGCCCCAAATACGGAGTGTTTAAGTCACTTGAGTAGTAATGTATGCGGCGCACACCTTATCACATAATATAGGTTGTGCGGCTCACTCTTTATCGCACACATTAGGTTGTGCGTCGCACACCTTATGGCATAAGTTAGGGTGTGCGTCGCACACCTTATTCTGCACGACACACTCCACTTTGCAAAGCCATAACTTCTTCCTCGGGTGTTGGATTTTTGCGAAATGAAAGATAATTCGAAGGTATTTCATTTGATACATAGTAGGATCTCTAATTTAATATATACAAAGAGTAATGACCGATTGAAGTTGACCCAAGTTTTGACGCTTACTAGAACTCAATCGATGGAGAAGCTTTCAACTCATCCTTGAGTTAGGGGACCTCTATGATCTCAATTCATGCTCAACTAGATTTATACACCACATAGTTGACTAAAACACTATATTCACAATAGATTTATGGTTTTTGGAATGTGTACAAGTAGAATAACAATTTCCGTTCAAGTCTGAAAGTATGGGGTGTTACATTATCTCCCCCTTAGGATCATTCGTCCTCGAATGATGGGTAGGAACTTGTTGAAGCCTTAAAGGTATGGAATAACACGGACATGACATGTCCTTTAATAAAGAATACATTGATCTGAAACATGACCATATGGCTGGAACTACTGATATTCTGAATTCTTATATCGGACATGCACATTTGATGCATGGAATACACGACTGAAGCTACTCATAAGCTGAGTTCTCATAATGAACATGCATACCTGATGCATGGATTTGTTACTGAGTTGTTCTCATGAACGCAGAACTGAATACACTAATAAGGTAAACTTTTTCTATTGGACATGCATTTTTAATGCATATATATCTGACTGAACTGACATATGAACGTATGACTGAATACACAATGATAACTGGTGCGGAGCTTGTAATAAGAATCTATGCATGCAACTAAATGGGTTAACTCCCCTTTGGGACCCTGTGTCCCTCTATGAATGCTCAATTCATTAAGATGCTTAGAAAACTGAGGCGATGCACTAGGCACCAACAAATTTAATCATATCTGAAAATCTGGACTTTGAATCTAGTACATGATGCATGAATTGAGCTATACTCGCAAATACTAGTATACTCTACCTTGAAATAGTAACATATCTGAGATTTTGGGTAGCATGATTAAATAAAAAGATGAGAAAATAAGTCATGCGAATCTGACTGCTAAACTGATTTGCTGGCCACATAGACTAAACTATACTGGAAACTTATACTCAATCTGGAGTATCTCTTCAATACT
>NW_025836565.1:0-2556 GCF_002878395.1 Capsicum annuum | reverse complement strand
AATTCCTTATTAATAAGGTCGTCTTGAAATTTTGTGATACATAGCACGATAGATAAAATTTCCTTTTTAACAGTGCTGTAATTTTTTTGTGCAGAATTCCATATTCCGGATGTGAACCTGACTAACTGTTCAGGAGAACTATCATCGACCTTTTGCTTCAGTATACCCCCATACCCTATATCGGAAGCATCAGTTTCAACTATCATGGAGGCTTCAGGGTTAGGAATGCCTAGGCAAGGGAGGTTCTGGACCAAGCTTTTGATTTTGATGACAGCATTGCTTTGATTAGTACTCCAAGGAACTGGGGTTTTTTTGAGTCTTTTGTAAAGAGGTTCACACACCTGTCTAATGTTAGGGATAAAATCTGCAACATAATTGAGACTTCCTACAAACCACTGGAGTTGCATTTTGTCAGTAATTTCATTAGGAAATTTGGAGGAGAACTCAATGGCTCTACAAATAGGTTTATAACTACCTTGATAAAGATCATGTCCTAAGAATCTGATAGACGTTTGGAAGAGCTTCATCTTTTTGGCACTAACAACCAAGCCATTGAATTTAACAATCTTAAAGAAAGTATTTAAATGCTTAAAATGAGAATTAATGTTCTCTGAGAAAATGAGCACATCATCAATATAAACAATCGACATATAAGTATAAGGATTGAAAATATTGTTCATAATGTTTTGAAACTCTGAAGGAGCATTTTTGAGACCGAAAGGCAAAACATTCCATTCATAATGCCCAAAAGGGACATTGAATGCTGTTTTGTACTTACCCTTTTTAGCTATTTGAATCTGCCAGAATCCTGACTTCATATCAAATTTACTGTAAAGGTTGGCCTTGAAAGTTATTTTGAGAAGATCCCTTTTGTTAGGGATTGGATGCCTGATCCATTTTAAGACGGCATTTAAAGGCTTGTAATTTATTAAAAGTCTAGGGGTGCCGCACTCCTTTTCTACACTGTTATTGACATAAAAGCCAGAGCAACTCCAGAGGGAGTTTGAACTTCAAATGATACCATTTTTGAGAAGATGATCTATTTCCTTTTTACAGATTTCCATCATCTCATGGTTCATTTGGATGGGTCTGGCTTTAGTGGGAATGGTTTGTTCGTCAAACCCTGCTTTCCCAGTCAGTCTCTAGACAGTATTTCCAAATATGAATCCCAATATTCATACTAAAAATACTATTAACCTTTCTTCTAAAGCAACTCAGGTTGCTAATATTGAAAATAATCTTCAAAACTGGAGTATTCCAGAAGAATCTTTTAACAAACCTGTCGAACCCTCTATTTCTGATCTCAAAGGAGAAATCTCCACCCTTAAGGGAGAAATCAAGAATCTAAAAATCCGACTTGACCAAGTAGAGCTTAACGTTCTTACAGATCAAGTCCTAAAAAGTATTCCTCCAGAAATGATTTCTCCTCTGGAGTCTCCTAAGGCTTTCCCGATCATTCCTAACGACCATCTTAAAGAACCAGAGCTTAGTTCCTTTCCTGGCTCAGATTCTCCCTCCACCTCCGGCAAAGCTGTTACAGCCATAAAGGCTTATAGTGAACACATAGCCATTAAAATTGTCATAAACAAAGACTTTGTTCTTAACAAAGTCGCCCTCTTCGATACAGGGGCAGATAGTAACTGTATCATCAAAGGCCTTGTACCTACGAAGTACCTTCAAAAGAGTACCTCTCGTCTTTATTCAGCAACGGGAGAAAAGATGGAAATCCATTATAAGATCCCTAAAGCTCATGTCTGTAACAATGGCATTTGCCTTGTTAACGACTTTGTCATCACCGACGATATCACTGAAGATATCATTTTAGGAATTCCCTTCGTCAACCAGATTTGACCTTACTGGAGTGACTACGATGGAATCCGTACAACTCTGTTAAACCAAACCTTATTTTTTCCTTTATTGCGACCCGTCTCGCAAGAAGAAGGACACCTTATTTATGAAAGGACGGTTTTTAAAATTAATCGCCTCTCGTCCCATATCAATTTTCTTAAACAAGATATTCATATCAAGAAAATTGAGCAATCCTTAAAAATCCCGGAGATGATTACTAAAATAGCCAATCTCCACAAAACTTTTGAAAAAGAAATTTGTTCTGAATTCCCTAATGCTTTCTCAGAACGGAAGAAACACTTGGTTGAACTTCCTTACATTCCAGGGTTTGACGAACAAACCATTCCCACTAAAGCTAGACCCATCCAAATGAACCATGAGATGATGGAAATCTTCAAAAAGGAAATAGATCATCTTCTCAAAAATGGTATCATTCGAAGCTCTAACTCCCCCTGGAGTTGCTCGGCCTTTTATGTCAATAACAGTGCAGAAAAAGAGCGCGGCACCCCTAGACTTGAAATAAATTACAAGCCTTTGAATGCCGTCTTAAAATGGATCAAGCATCCAATCCCTAACAAAAGGGATCTTCTCAAAAGAACTTTCAAGGCCAACCTTTACAGTAAATTTGATATGAAGTCAGGATTCTGGCAGATTCAAATATCTGAAAAGGATAAATACAAAACAACATTCAATGTCCCTTTTGGGCAT
>NW_025836564.1:0-2028 GCF_002878395.1 Capsicum annuum | reverse complement strand
TACATTTTATCGAGTCGGTTGGACCGATATATAGCTTCACTCTTTGGCCATTCACCTTAAAGACACTACCATCATCGTTTTCTAACTCCACTACTCCAGATGAGTAAACTTGGCTGATTCTGAATGGACCAGACTATTTAGACTTCAACTTCCCTGGAAACAGCTTCAGTCTGGAGTTAAAAAGGAGTACCAAATCACCTTTATGAAAGTTTCGTTGGATAATCCTCCGATCATGGTACTTTTTCATTCTTTCTTTGTAAAGATCTACTCTTTCATACGCATTTAGACAAAATTCATCCATCTCATTCAGCTGCCCCAATCTCATATTAATAGCATCATCCCAGTTCAGGTTCAGCTGCTTTAGTGCCCACATTGCTTTATGTTCTAGCTTAATTGGCAAGTGACGAGCCTTTTCATAAACTAGTTGGTATGGTGTCATGCCAATTGGTATCTTAAACACGGTCCTATATGCCCATAAGGCATCATCCAGCTTCCTGGACCAATCTTTCCTGCTGGTATTCACAGTCTTAGCAAGGATCAACTTGATTTCCCAGTTTGAAACCTCTACCTGCCCACTAGTTTGTGGGTGGTACAGTGTAGCTACCTTATGTTGCTTAACCCCATACTTTGCTAATACGACTTTGAACAGCTTGTTGCAGAAATGTGATCCTCCATCGCTTATGATGGTACGGGTTACCCCAAAATGAAAAAAGATATTTCTCTTTAAGAACGCCACAACACTCTTACCTTCATTATCAGCTAGAGCGACTGCTTCGACCCATTTGGATACGTAATCCACAACAACTAAGATATATTTCATCCCAAATGATCTCATAAATAGGCCCATGAAATCAATACCCCAGACATCGAATAACTCTACTTCAAGAATTTTGGACATGGGCATCTCATGGTGCTTTGAGATAGAACCTTGTCACTGACACTGATCACATCTTCTTACAAAATAGTAGGCATCCTTAAATAGTAAAGGCCAATAGTAGCCACTTTGCAGTACTTTCTTGGCAGTCCGTTCACCTGCATGGTGACCTCCAACTTGGGAAGCATGGCTTGCTTCCAGTATGCTAGGCACCTCCACATCTGGGATGCACCACCTAATAATACCATCAGCACATCGTCGAAAAAGATAAGGCTCATCCCAGAAGTAATGTTTCACATTTATCCCAGAAGTAATGTTTCACATAATGCATGAACTTTTTCTTTTGATGAAAGAAGAGATTCTCAGGAATCACTTCGCTTACCATGTAGTTAGCAAAATCTGCATACCACGGTAAGTTTTCCACCATAGTTTCTAGAATCTCTTCATTAGGGAATGCATCAACAATATCAAGGTTGGTTTGCACTGTGTGCTCACTCTCAAGTCTAGATAGATGATCAGCTACTTGATTTTTACAACCTTTTCTATCGTTTACCTCGAAATCAAATTCTTGAAGCAGTAGCATCCACCTAATTACCCTTGGCTTGGCATCCTTCTGTGCCATTAGATATCTTAGAGCTGCATGATCTGTATGAACCACTGCCTTGGTTCCCAACAAGTAAGAACGGAACTTTTTGAAAGCATAAACAACCATAAGAAGCTCTTGTTTAGTGATGGTATAGTTCTTCTGTGCTCCATTCAAGGCCTTGCTCGCATAGTAGATTGGATGAAATAGCTTTTCTCTTTTCTGACCAAGTATAGCACCCAAAGCTACACCACTTGCATCACACATAACTTCAAAAGGTAGAGACCAATCGGGTGCTACAATAATAGGGGCTTCAACTAGCTTTCCTTTGAGGCATTCATATGCCTTCAAGTAATCTTCACCAAAGTAAAACTTTGTCTCCTTCTCCAAAATTTTGCATAATGGGTTTGCAATCTTGGAGAAGTCTTTAATAAACCTCCGATAAAAACCAACATGACCGATAAAACTACGAACCCCCTTCACAGAAATTGGAGGTGGTAGTCTCTCGATAACTTTAATCTTGGCTCGATCAACTTCAATTCCCTTTTCAGAGACTTTATGCCCGAGAACA
>NW_025836563.1:0-1123 GCF_002878395.1 Capsicum annuum | reverse complement strand
GATGGTGATTCTTATGTAATTAAGTATTAAAATAAGTTAGTAGAATATTATAAAGTACATGTATTTATTTAATTAGAAGAAATGAAATGACCGGCTGTGCTTTACTGATTAGTCTCCATGAGAGATACCAATCAACTACCAACAATGGTGATCCTATTATCCTATTCTAGTAGTGGTGATGGTGGGGTGGGGGGTGGGGGTGGGGGCGGGGGGATACATTTATATATGCGAACGATGAATAAATAAATATGCGATATCGATAGCATGTTGAATCTTTAAATGACATGGTTCACTCAATTCAACGTGGTACTAAGTGTAACAAAGTCTTGAGTCAGGCCTAATTCTTTAATAATCACTTCAGTTCTTTCGTATTTCTGACGTCGGCTCATCTTACTTGAAAATTCTTAAGAATGTAGCAAAAATGAAAATTTCGTCTACAGTCCATTGTGGAAAAAGCACATCATCTTGTGTCACGAAAACCACCTAGTACAACTTTGCTCAATTCGGTATGAAAGTTGATACAAAATCATGTTACAGTACATTGAAAGAAAGAGAGATTCAGGAGTAAAAACATTAGTAGGAATGGTGCAAAATATTTACTACTAATTAAACAACAACTTTTAACAAAGGGAAGCCCGGTGCACTAAAGCTATCTCTATGCGCGGTGTCCGGGGAAGGGCCCTACCACAAGGGTGTATCGTACGCAGCCTTTTCTTACATTTCTGCCAGAGGCTGTTTCCAAGACTTGAACACGTGACCTCCTGGTCACATGGCAACAAATTTACCAGTTGAACAACAACTTTTAACATTTTACAAAAAGTATGTTGATCTTTAATAGCACAGCATTTGTGGTGTATTAAGAACTTCGCTCAAAAACATTATCGAAACTAGGAATAATTATATGCAACATATCTAACAGAAATGCTAACCTAATCACTAAGTTTATCGTCTTAAATACGATACCAATCATATTTGCTATGCTGAGAATATAAAAAGATTTACACCAACAACAACAACTAAACGATGATACGTCTAGGAAGAAACACCAACGGCTAAACGACACACTCTTGTACTATGGCTCAAGTCCACACTTCTAACATCCTTTCTCGTTGCATGGTTTCCT
>NW_025836562.1:0-1076 GCF_002878395.1 Capsicum annuum | reverse complement strand
CAAAAGCTAAATTAACGAAATCTGGACATAGGACTTTAAAGAAGACTTTAATATCTAAGAGAAAAAATGAGACAATAGAGACAATAATTAAACAGACTCTAGACAGATTCTTCAGCAAACAGACACAAGATAAATACATGGATGAACAACCAGACAAACAGCCCACTAATCTAGACAGAGCTGTGCCAGAGATAAATACTATAGATAATAATTCTGCTAGATCCGATGAAGAAGATAATATTGCACAATTCCAGGATGCCCAGGATCCATATGAAGACGACGACTCAGGCATGAGTTTCGACTCCATAGCCCTGCACAACTTGGATACGTAAAGATACTCTACAGTTCTCACAGTTTGTATTATTAGCTAGCATGGTCAGGTGGGGATGCCCACTTTATGTCTTGTAATAGTCAGAGTCAGTTAGAGTGCTTCCTTTATCACTACTTTCTAAAAGAAAGAAAAACTGTTGAAGCACGCGTCAAATAAGTTTGAAAGAAAATTAATAACGCATGTGACGATGGGGCCCAAAGAGTACCCGACTTGCATTATTAAAGTTTTCTTTCTTATCTCTTATCTAAAGTGTCGGCCAATTGTATTACGGCCACGTAGTATTTTTTAGAACCACTCCTTTATGTACATCTTGCCTATAAAAGGCGCACATTTTGTAGTAGAAAGACAGAGTGAAATCAACCAACCTCCAAACTCACCTGAAATATTTAAACCTTTCCTCCCAAAAAACTTGTCTAACCCAGTCTTTCTTGTATAAACTTTGTAACATCGTGGTTTAAATAAAAGCTTCAAGTTTTCTATTTGATCTTTAGGGGGTTCCCGAAAGGGAAACCTCTTCGGGAACCCTCTCTCCTAGTTACTTCATGTAAGTTCTTATTTCCATATTTTCCCCACAAAAATATTTATATTCATGTTCTTATATCTATGTTTTAAATAGCTTTTGCATAACCATGTAAATTAAATTACCTATAAAATTCTTACCCTTAGTATATGGTTAGCCTCTTAATTTCTTAATATCAACGATGGATTAACCTGTAAATTCCTAGGATTTCTGGCCTTGTTAGTC
>NW_025836561.1:0-1356 GCF_002878395.1 Capsicum annuum | reverse complement strand
AAAAGAGAAAGTGTTGGAAGGTGCCAAGATTCTATTAATAAATTCAACAACTAGAAATGTTTGGCCATAAGAGAAAAGATAAATTTTTGACAGAATTAACCTATCTTAAAATACATTTTAATTACTAGAAAGAGATCACTTCTATTTGGACTCCGTTGGTGGCAACTTGTAACGACACATGGGACAATTTAGGTTTTTAAGATGCCAAGTCTCGATGCAGCCATAATGGGAACTATGGTTGCAAGGCAAGCTGTATGGTTCTGATACAGGTGAGTAACTTTCCTTGCATATCACACACTCGTCTGTCCATTCGTTTTCTGGAAGCTGAACTCTTTTCAAAGACTGCATTATTGATCTTACTGCAAGCAGCGACATGAATTCTCTCCTAGCTTGCTCAGTTATAGTCTGTACTAGTTCCCTTTCATAATTCTCATCAAAATGCATGCACCAACAATTTATTGTGCTCCTCACAGCATCTTTTATATCCCCTTCACAGGCTTCAATCCATTGTAATTTTTCATACAAAGATGGTTTGTGTGATTGTCCCAATCCCTTGATTGCTTAATAAGTAACTCTCCAAACTATTTCTCCAATCTCATCATATTGGTTTTTAACAATTCTGGATTTTGTAAGTTCAAATTCTTGAGGAGATACATAAAGTTTCTCAACAGTTATCAGGCTCACAAAGGCTGTATCATCATCTTGCAAAGGAGGTGCAAGGCTCTATGTTGTACGAGCATACTCCAAAATTTGTTTGATTAAATCATGTTTGCTCTCCAAGATTTTCTCAAGACCATCCCACTTAATTCTTTCTAGTGGACAATGAAACATAGTTTCCGAAGTCAACACAAGTGTAAGCAAACTTGACAAGTAGATCAATCTCCAAGTTAAAATTGATGCCTGAAATATTGACTGCACAAGGAAGAGTACTTCTAGCATTACGAAATTGGGGGAACACATGAATTTGGCTGGCAGATGTGGATGACTCCATTATTTGATGAAACTAATCGAAGCGTAAATATTGAAGTTTGCAACTGGACTCATAATTATATATAGAGAAAAAAAAAGTGTTTTCCCTTTTTGTGTAGATTAGGACTTGCACTTGGATTCCTAGCTGTTACTAAAATACGCGTGAAATAGCTTACCAAATATATATGGATAAAGATAAAGAAAAAGTTACCATATATGGTATCTTGATTACCACGCAAATCCATTTAAATACATTATATGATTATATTTCTAACCAATTAGATTAATTATACTAGTCAAGTATACGTGTTTTGAACGCGTGTCTCGTTTAATCAATAAAACTATACATAAATGAAAATTTTTAATTCATTAAAATTTTCATTTATG
>NW_025836560.1:0-2120 GCF_002878395.1 Capsicum annuum | reverse complement strand
GAAGATCACTCCTAGTATCATTTGTTGGGAAATTTGGAAACAATGGTGTTCTTGTAAATTTGGAGGCCAAAGACACTTCTGCTACAGTAAGATGATTTATCAAGCTTTTGGTCTTATCAAATCTGTAATGATAAAATCTTTTAAAGACTTGCAAGACATCAATCACTGGCCAACTCTGTGTCTCACAATAAAGAAGCTCAGGCCATTTTAAAAGTTACATCAGGTTACTTGGAGATTCCCACAAGCTGACTGTATTAAAAATCAATACCGGTAGTTACTTACATGAAAGTGGTAAGGCTGGTATTGGTGGAAATGTATGGAATAGTCGAGGCGATATGGTTATGGCATTTTCTATTTTGTTCCGTTGTAGTAGCAGTAATATGGCAGAGGCGTTGTGAATATCAAGGAAACACTAATTTCACTCTCGAACTAGACTCCACAACTATAACCAACAAGCTGAACAACAATCTTGTCACTAATATGAAGCTGAAAAAAGTTGTGGACAACATGAAAAGTATCAAGAATAGAATAGGGATTCAAGTAAGTCACTGTTTTCGGGAGGGGAATCAAGTTGCTGACTGGTTAGCCAAATTGGCTTCCACCTCTACGCAAATTCTTATCACTCAGTCCCTTTCTCATCTTCCTAGACAGGCTAGAGGCTTCATCCAATTAGATAAATGGATGATGCCTAGTCTTAGATGTAAATATGACAAATCCAACTTCTTTGTTAGCTAGCATAGATTTATGTATGTACCAGAAGGCAATATAATTTTTTATACCTTTTGGTGGGGTGATATCACTTATGATTGATATCACTAATGGTTGTGTGTTGTATCGAGGTCAGGCCTAGCCCCCATCTGTCACTTTTTACTAATGGGTAATTGATTTAAAAAGATGAAGAAGAAGAACAAAGTAACAAAATCAAAGATTAACGATGTTTTTATATTGAGGAATAATGGATTTTCGATTGATTGAGAAATGGGTTTTCTAGAAAATAACAATTTTGTATCTTCTGTCTCTATATGTGTTAGTCTTGTTTATTAGACTATTCTAATGATTAATTTCTTGTAGACTAAGATGTGTATCTGTCCTCGATCTGTTAAATTGAATTGCAGACTGCTCTGCTTCTTTAATCTTGTCTGTCAAATTTTATCCAAGTTTCTGTTAAGATAATCGGGTAAAAAAGTTTTATATATATATATATATACATATAAACATATATAAGTATAAAGCTTGTGGCGTTTGAATTAAAGCAATAATTTTGTTAGTGTGATCAAAAATTACCCTGGCCTAATATAAGGTTCTTTTCTTAACGGTGGCCGTTAAGTTTTACGTATAGATTAGGCTTTAATCGGTGGCTATATAGATTAGCAGGTTGGTCTCGCAAATAAAACTATAACCTTTATGCAACAGGAAGAGAATACACACGGTCTCAACAAATCTTCAAATGTAAGATCTAGCACTTTCAACTCCAGAAACAAAGTGGAAAACAATATAGTGCTAACCCGGGGTCTTCTCCTCGTCTAAGAGCACTTTCAACTTCAGAGTCATCAGTGTGATTGTGAAACGAATCCTGAAAATAATGATAAATGTTATGTCTAAAGAATTTAAGAAATCCAAACAACAAAATTTCTTATAAGACAAAAGATTTTACCCTCAGGCGACCAACAAAAATATGAATGACAGAAGCACCAGCTTGAGCAGCAGCAGCAGCGTGACAAAAGCTAAGAAGTCGAGAAAAAAGTTTCTAATAGACTTAGGTTAGAAAAGGAAATTCCAAGCATTCATCCGAAAGATATATTGCATTTGGACTTTGAATGGAATTGGAAGTGCCAAGGTTTTGATCGCTATTACTATTGTTCTTAGCTTTGGATCTAGTAGCAACTGCAAATGAAAAAGTGTCAGTGCCTGTTGACCCCGTTAGAGAAAAAAGCTGCTAAGGAACCTCTGGTGCGACTTGTAGGGGATTGAATTTCACTTTCATCAATTGCTGAATCAGTTAACTCACTGGAAGCATGAGAATTTGATTCTGACTCAGCACATGCTGGTTCTGAAGGGGAACATTCTGTTTCCGCTTTCGTTGATGGATCAGTGACTTCAGAATCTATTACATGATCAAG
>NW_025836559.1:0-1151 GCF_002878395.1 Capsicum annuum | reverse complement strand
TCAATTTAACAGATCGAGGACAGATACACATCTTAGTCTACAAGAAATTAATCATTAGAATAGTCTAATAAACAAGACTAATACATATAGAGACAGAAGATACAATATTGTGATTTTCTAGAAAACCCATTTCTCAATCAATCGAAAATCCATTATTCCTCAATATAAAAACATCGTTAATCTTTGATTTTGTTACTTTGTTCTTCTTCTTCTTCCTTTTAAATCAATTACCCATTAGTAAAAAGGGGCAGAGGGGGACTAGGCCTGACCTCGATACAACACACAACCATTAGTTATATCAATCATAAGTGATATCACCCCACCAGAAGGTATAAACAATTATATTGCCTTCTGGTACATACCTAAATCTATGCTAGCTAACAAAGAAGTTGGATTTGTCATATTTACATCTAAGACTAGGCATCATCCATTTATCTAATTGGATGCAGCCTCTATCCTGTCTAGGAAGATGAAAAAGGGACTGAGTGATAAGAATCTGAGTAGAGGTGGAAGCCAATTTGGCTAACCAGTCAGCAACTTGATTCCCCTCCCGAAAACAGTGAGTTACTTGAATCCCTATTCTATTCTTGATACTTTTGATGTTGTCCACAACTTTTTCAGCTTCATATTAGTGAAAAGATCATTGTTCAGCTTGTTGGTTATAGTTGTGGAGTCTAGTTCGAGAGTGAAATTAATGTATCCTTGATATTCACTACGCCTCTGCCATATTACTGCTACTACAACGGAACGAAATGGAAAATGCCATAACCATATCACCTCGACTATTCCATACAATTCCACCAATACCAGCCTTACCACTTTCATGTAAGTAACTACCGGTATTGATTTTTAATACAGTCAGCTTGTGGGAAGCTCCAAGCAACCTGATGTAACTTTTGAAATGGCCTGAGCTTCTTTATTGTGAGACACAGAGTTGGCCAGTGATTGATGTCTTGCAAGTCATTAAAATATTTCATCATTACAGATTTGATAAGAACAAAAGTTTGATAAATCATCTTACTGTAGCAGAAGTGTCTTTGGCCACCAAATTTACAAGAACACCATTGTTTCCAAATTTCCCAACAAATGATACTAGGAGTGATCTTCAATAAAATTTTATGGATATCATTCTCTAGTCTTACACTCCACCA
>NW_025836558.1:0-1241 GCF_002878395.1 Capsicum annuum | reverse complement strand
AAAGGTGATTATTAGTTTTGAATGTCGTTTTGTTTTCGTACTTAGTCCTTTGAAAATGCTTAAGTGTAGGGACTTTAAATGGAATTATTTGTTTTGAATGTGGTTTTGTTGGTGACTTAGTCACTTGAAAATAGTTAAGTGTATGAACTTTAAAGGGGATTTTTTGATTTGAATATGGTTCGGTTCTGACACTTAATCACTTGAAAATGGTTAAATATAGTGACTTTAAAGGATATTTTTTGTTTTGAACGTGGTTTGATGGTGACTTAATCAGTTCAAAATGGTTAAGTGTAGGGACTTTAAAGGGAATTTTTTGTTTTCAATATGGTTCTGTTGGTGACTTAGCCACTTGAAAATGGTTAAGTTTAAGAATTTAAAGGTGATTATTAGTTTTGAATGTCGTTTTGTTTTCGTACTTAGTCTCTTGAAAATGGTTAAGTGTAGGGAGTTTAAATGGTATTATTTGTTTTGAATGTGGTTTGGTTGGTGACTTAGTCACTTGAAAATGGTTAAGTGTAGGGACTTTGAAGGGGATTTTTTGTTTGCAAAGTGGTTTGGAAGTTAACTTAGTCACTTGAAAATTGTTAAGTGTTGGAACATTAAAGGGGATTTTTTGTTTTGAATATGGTTTGGTTCTGATACTTAATCACTTTAAAATGGTTAAATATAAAGACATTAAAGGGTATTTTTTGTTTTGAATGTAGTTTGGTTGGTGACTTAGTCACTTCAAAATGGTTAAGTGTAAGGACTTTAAAGGGAATTTTTTGTTTTCAATATGGTTCTGTTGATGACTTAGTCACTTGAAATGGTTAAGTGTAAAGACTTTAAAGGGTATTTTGTATTTTGATTGTGGTTTGGTTGGTGACTTAGTCGTTTGAAAATGGTTAAGTGTAGGTACATTAAAAGAGATTTTGTCTTTTTAATATGGATTGGTCGATGATTTAGTCACTTCAAAAATGGTTAAGTGAAAAGACTTTAAAGGGGATTTTTTATTTTGAATGTGGTTTGGTTTTTATACTTAGTAACTTGAAAATGGTTAAGTTTAGTGACTTATAAGGGAATTTTTTGTTTTAAAAATGGATTGGTTGGTGATTTAGTTACTTGAGGACTGGTTAAGTGTAGGGACTTTAAAGGGTATTTTGTGTTTTGAATGTGGTTTGGTTGGTGAATTATTTACTATAAAATGGTTAACTGGAGGGACTTCAAAGGAAATTTTTGGTGTTGAATATGGTTTGGTTGGT
>NW_025836557.1:0-1131 GCF_002878395.1 Capsicum annuum | reverse complement strand
TGTGTTGAGTGCAAAGGAGCCAAGTCACGGCTCCAACCCCATGGGTTATACACCCCATTGTCCACCCCTTTGCATCCTTGGCTTGACATATCAATGGACTTTGTGTTGGGATTGCCGAGGACTAGAAGGGGGCGGGATAGTATTTTTGTCGTGGTGGATCGGTTTTCCAAGATGGCTCACTTTATTCCTTGTTCTAAATGTGATGATGCGCCTAGCATAACCTCTCTTTTTGTTGATAATGTTGTAAAGCTTCATGGTGTTCCGAGGACCATAGTGAGTGCTAGGGATTCTAAATTCCTAAGCCACTTTTGGAAGTCCATGTGGGTTAGACTAGGTACTAAGTTGTTGTTTTTGACTTCATGTCACCCACAAACCGATGGCCAAACGAAAGTGGTAAATAGGACCTTAGGATCTATGCTACGGTCCATGGTTAAAGGAAAAATGACTTCTTGGGAGGAGCACTTACCGTTGATTGAGTTTGCTTATAATCATGTTATATACTCGAGCACGGGGATGACACCCTTTGAATGTGTATACGACATCAACCCCCTCACCCCTTTGGATTTAACCACTTTTCCAAGTGATCTTGTGATAAGCTTAGATGGAAGCAAATAGGCTGAGTCCATGAAAAAGCTACATGAGAAGGTGAGGTTGTGGTTGGAGAATAAAAACCAAGAAGTTCCGAGGCGAGCCAATAAAGGAAGAAGAAATCTCATTCTTGAACCGGGAGATTGGGTGTGGGTGCACCTAAGGAAGGATAGATTCCTGTCTCAAAGGAATGCTAAGTTGATGCCACGAGGTGATGGCCCGTTCCAAGTATTAGAAAGGATCAACGACAATGCCTACAAGATTGATCTACCCCCAAAATATCAAGTGCACAACACTTTCAACATGTGTGATCTCTCTCGGGTGGAAACGGTGGAGGATGGCAATGATCCAAATTTGAGGAAAAATTCCCTTCAAGATGGAGAGGATGATACGGGAATTCCTAGATCGAGACCTTTCACACGAAGCCAAGCACGTGAGTTACAACGACTCCAAGCCTTGTTCACATTCTTGGCCATGTGTGAGGCCCTTGTGAGCCCATCTAAGGGCCTATATTTAATAAAATATAAAGAGGCCCACCAAGAC
>NW_025836556.1:0-1116 GCF_002878395.1 Capsicum annuum | reverse complement strand
AGGTGCATGACATTTGAGTTAGTTATGAATATTTTAAAAAAAAAAATCTCTAAATCCTAACATATTTGTTTCTGTTTCAAAGAGAGAGAGTATAAGGTGGTTGGTTGTGGTCAAGTTGGCCTCTCACCCGTACAACACAAGGTATAAAGGAAAAAGGAAGATGACTCGGAAAGATGGAACAGAATCTGATAATGAAGAAGGTCGAGATCAGTTAGTCCCACGAGAGTTCGCATCTTTGGAGGAGAATAGGTTATTGAAGCAACAAATTGCGGAAATGTATCCGGCCTGGGCGAATGGACAAGCCCCGCCTTCCTCGATTGCTGGCCTTTCAGATGCAAATCTTCCCAGTTCTACTCAAGCCTAAGCCGACGATCCACTTTATCCGCCTGGATTTGGTCCATACGCTAATGTGTCTAGTGCTGCTGGCACCTCCACCATGCGTCCTCCAAATCCATCATTCACGAACAACCCGCTTTTCATTCCGGCCGTGACAACTAATATTAATCCTCCATCAATGATACAGAAGCCTATCAACGAACTAAATCATGATCAAGTCTATCCTCCTAAATTGGCATTCAAACCCGTGAATTCATATCAGCCCACTCATCAGCCTGAGTCTCATATCGTGATTGAGAAGGCTATTATGAATGAAGAACGAGAAGAGATAGTTAGAAAAGTGAGGTGTCTGGAGCAGAGTATGAGAAACATACAAGGATTGGGAGGACACAAAAGCGTCTCTTTCAAAGACCTGTGTATGTTCCCTAATGTTCATTTGCCTATAAGGTTCAAGACCCCTAAATTCGACAAATATAGTGGTCATGGGGACCCAGTGGCCCATTTAAAAAGGTATTGCAATCAACTCAGAGGTGCAGGAGGGAAAGAGAAGCTGTTTATGGCCTATTTCGAAGAAAGTCTGACGGGAATAGCCTCCAAATGGTTTATCGATCAAGACATCTCCCATTGGAACGTTTGGGATGATATGGCTCAAGATTTTGTGCAACAATTTCAGTACAATCTCGATATTATCCCTGACCGCACTTCTCTCGCTAATATAAAGAAAAAACCATCTGAAAGTTTTCGAGAGTTTGCCATAAAATGGAGAGAACAGGCATCTAG
>NW_025836555.1:0-1288 GCF_002878395.1 Capsicum annuum | reverse complement strand
CATCAAGAAATGCTCCAAGAACTTTGAAAGACTCTTCTTCTCAGGTATGTTAGGTGTTCATTCATGGGTTCCTTTCATGCATGAATTCGAAGAACCCTTTTTCAAAATAAAAATATTATGTATTTATGATTTCCATGATTTAGTTGACTTAAATTCATGATCATGTCAATGCTGGGTTTTAACACATGATTTAGATTATAAGTTCCAAGAATTGATCCTAGTATGTGTTGAATTATATGATATTCATGATAAACCCTTCAATTTGCAAGTTGAGTGTTTTAATAATATTAACCCTAAGTGTTTATGATTTAGTGAACTAAGTATGTTTCCTATGTGTTTGATAAATTGTCTATAAGAATAAAATAATGCCATTTTAGCATGCTAACAAATATTTCCCAATCATGTACAAGCTTATGCCTACAAGTGTTTGATAAAATGCTCATATGATTTGACCAGTGAAGACATGACATATTATTATGTGATCCTATTCATGCACAAGTTCATGTATATCAAGTGTTTGATAGAATTTCTAAATGAGTGCATTGTTAAGAAGCAAGTATTGTTATGCCTTTATGATCATGCTATGCCTTTCATTTTATGCTATCGAGCCCTAAGGGTATTTAATACCTAAAAATTTAGTTGTTCCATAAGAGACAACGTCAGTCATAGAATCCAAATCATGTCACGATCTGTAGTATCCTCAGTTAGTTACAAAACTCAGGAAAACTCAGTAGACTCAGTATCGGCCCAATCCAATTCAGTATAATCAGTTAAGTGTCTTTCAGTTAGGAGTTGGATTAAGAACCAAGTTAGTGCAGGAATGATAACTTTCTCATCATAGATGTAAAATCATTAGTAGCAGTCCCTATACTCTAGAACTTTGTATCCAGCACAGGATGAAGAGTGACCCGTCAGACTAGGCTTGACTACCTCCCAGGGGTCACTCGTTAAATTAGGCTTGCTTACACCCAGGTGTCACCCATTAGTTAGGCTTGGCATCTTGGTTTTCCACTATTAGTACCTATGGCACAGTATTGGCACCCTTCAAACTGGGGTCACATATCGGACCACTATCATCTCATATGTAGGGTATGTCAGTTAGATAATTATCTCCCACAATTTTAGTTTCTGTCTTAGGTTTAGAACTCAGTTTAGTTTATAGATTCAGGACTCTCAGATACAATCAATCAGTATTCGTAAATCAGTTATTAGTCACTTTAGATATCAGTTACCCAATTATCAGAACTCAGTACTTAGCTTCAGAAAAGCTCAATTATAGTATACATAT
>NW_025836554.1:0-1359 GCF_002878395.1 Capsicum annuum | reverse complement strand
TAGTTAATGTTGAATGTTTTGCCTTTTCACCTTATTCTTTGATTATTTGAATAAAGTTAGATCTTTACTTGAAAAACGATACCCATGTCTTGTTTAAACTTATTGTTGGTAGATATATTTGTTTTTAGCATGTAAAGTTATTTCCTTTATTTTGAAAAGAATAGATAATATTGATTGTTTCTCTTCTTTTTTTTTACTTTATTTTTTGATTATTTTGGATAAAGTTTAGATCTTTACTTGAAGAACAATACCCATGTCTTGTTTAAACTTATTGTTGGTAGATATATTTTTTTTAGCATGTAAAGTTGTTTATTTTATGTCGGAAGAATAGTTATTATTATTTGTTGCGCCTTAATAAAAATAGTAATTAGTTAAGTCAAGAATTTGTCATTTGCTTACTAATTATTTTAATGGATTTCAAAACCTTCATATAAGATATGAAGTGCTAGCTTTATTTTTCATACAAGATATTTATTCTTCTTTGTTCGCATGTTGTCTTTTCAAAATGATAAGAAAGTTCGAACTTTTGCGGCTAAATAAAATTATTTGGATATTTTTGACTCATGCATATATGATTGTGAAACTTTTGCTTTGCATTTTTTAGTTGTTGACTCTCATTCTTGTGCAAGTGTGCTTATTCTTGTCATTCAAAAATTGATTCTTGATAGTTTCTTTTACTTTGAAATATGTCACTTCTATGCTTTGAACATATATTAATTTCGTTATCTTTTCTTTGCATGCAAAAAAATATCTCGAGTCCAAATGGACTCCTCTCCTCCTGCATTTCGTAATGGGTAAATGAGGCTCACCCCTTCGAGTCAAGTTCGAAATTTAAACCCAAGGTCCACTACATGGCGTGCGGGTGCTAGAAATGTTTCTGTTTTGACGAAATTTTGACTTTTGAAGAGAGTCGCCACTTAATTTTGAAAAGGATTAAGAAACCTTTATAAAACATTTTAAACGATTCAAAACAGGGAAATTGTTTTAAGTTAGATATTCTTGATAAGCGGTTCCTATTAACATTTTAGGAAGTTGTTAGGCACCTAAAACGTCCGCTAACTTGCGGTTATCCGAACTGTTTGAAAATCGTCTTTTGATTAACTTCGAAAAGATTAATTTGTCGAAATAGTGATTTGATTTTTTCAAAAAAAAAAAGACTTGTCTAAAATAGATTTAGGAAACTTAGTAGGGATTTTAACTAAGTCTAAATAAAACTAATAAACAAATAAACACATAAAAAGGGAAGGGAGGAGAAAGTAAAGGATTTAGGCCATTAGGCCCAAATCAACAAGACCTGTCCTAGTCTAGTTGAGCTTCCAACCCATTTCACGTGTCCTAAACTATTTTTCGAGCCTTTGG
>NW_025836553.1:68627-152875 GCF_002878395.1 Capsicum annuum | reverse complement strand
AGATCATATAAAAGAGGGATTTCATATAATTCATGCTCTCAAGTTAACATCTTTTTGGAATACATGCATATACATATATCATATATCAAACCACTTCGGGAATAGGCCTAAATACCAAATCAATATCATAAAACATTTAAAACGGGATTATATTCATAATTTCAAAACTCTCATTTTTAAAACATGAATTTTTAAGCTCATGAGATTTTTGAGATAACCCCACATACCTCTATATGCGAAGATGATAGGTACCTCTTCAAGCCTATGTTCTAGGGATTCCAAATATGCAATTAGTTTCAAAAACCCACGATTGAATCTTGAGTTGCTTGGGTTTTTATTTTGAAACCCTAAGGAGAGTTCTTGAGCAATTTTGATGAATGAAGGTGTATTTTGGGAACTGAATTTCGTCTTTATGGCTAAATAAGGGTGGGAAAAGGACCATTTTGCCCCAAAAACGGAGTGTTTAAGTCTCTTGAGTAATAATATATGTGGCGCAAACCTTACCGCATAATATAGGTTGTGCAGCGCACTCTTTATCGTACACATTAGGTTGTACGTCGCACACCTTATGGCATAAGTTAGGGTGTGCGTCGCACACCTTATAGCATAAGTTAGGGTGTGCGTCGCACATCTTATGCTGTATGACACACTCCACTTTGCAAAGCCATAACTTCTTTCTCGAGTGTCGAAATTTTGTGAAATTGGTATCGTAGGAAAGATAATTCGAATACCCTTCATTTGATCTATAGTATGCACTCTAATTCAATATATACAAAGAGTACTAGTCGATTGAAGTTGACCTAAGTTTCAACGCTCACTAAAATTCAAACGATAGGAAAACTTTCAACTTGTCCTTGAGCTTGGGGACCTCTATGATCTCAATTCATGCTTAAATAGGTTTCCACACTACATAATTTATTAACGCACTAAACTTGCTTTAGATTTATGGATTTTGGAACCTTTATGTGAAGAAAATGATGATTTTTGTTCTCGTCCGAAATGCGAGGTGTTACAAAATTTTGTTAGAAAATGGAAAATACAACCATATAGAGTACATTTTAGCTGCACCATACTGTAGATACACTAAACTAAACTTTAAAAGTACTAATGCATTTCTTACCTGTTGGTGTGTAGCATTCAAAAGTTTTATTGTCTTTGGTCGGAAGATAGCCACAACAACGGTTTCAAGAATGAAGATTAAACTGAAAAGAAGTCATGCTCGCTCTGGAGTTCCTGTTACATGATGCAACATTACTCTACAATGTTAAAGCCACTTTCCTAATCCTTGGAGTCTAAGTTCTTTCGAGAATGAAATTTGATTAGGTAACACATCCTCAACGTCATTTGAATCAGTGATAGGAGGGTTACTGTCGTGATATTCTCGATCAGCGTCCAAACTACTTCTCTGCAAGGCATCTCATCTAGCTGCTAATGGGTCTGTAACTGATAAATGCCATGAAACAATAGCACCCAACAGCACAGATGCTACAACTACATAACTGATACAATGTCTAAAGTACCTGAAACAAAATTGTTACAGTAAAAAATTAGAAGATTTTTTAGAGAACAAAAGATTAAAAGTTTCTATTCAACAAATAATATAAAAAGGGATGCATATGCCACAAGTATAAGAAGACTTGATTATGGAAGAAAATGAATTAGCATGGGTTAACAACAAACCAGTAATAAACTCCAAAATAGATCAAGAACACCCGAGAGGTACCAACAATAAAAAGTATGATGACTCGACTTTTCAGAAGCTTAAAACTATACAAGCAAGCTCCTAAGTTCCAATCTGATTGAATGAAAAGCTAGTGAATTCATTACTTACCAAAAAGAAATAAGAAATTATTTCACAATACAAGTCAGAAAAAGAGACAGATATATGTAAGAAATGAACTACCAAGGATTATTACGGCAGCTGATATTGTAGCCCCAAGCCAGTTTGATTCCTTTACTGTCAGACCATACAGGATAGAATACACAATAAGTACTAAAAGTGAACCGACATATAGAAGTCTAAGATGTAGAGCCCTGCAGAGCCCAAGTTCAAAGTAAAGAAGAGTAAATTATAGACTTCAGAGAAAATATTGAAAAGATAGTGCAGAAAATATGATGAGCAGTATAAATGAGAACCCACTGAACAAATAATATAACAAGGTGACTTTCAAATCTAAAGTAGCATTTAAATTAATTTGCTTAGTAGTGGGATTTTAAGATCTACTGTTTTTACTAGACTACTGGAGAGTGTGTTTTGTTCTCTCAGAGTTAGTATTCCTTTTATTCAAATGGATTTGAGTTACACCCATTGTTTATCATTCTTTGGCTCTTAATTTTAAAAGTCTATTAGTTGAGAACATTTTGGCATATCTTCATATCTTCCATATCTTATAACAAAAATTATGTTCCATCCAAAAAAAGAGTTGTCATATTAGTCATCCCTGCCCTTTATATAGAGCTCTTCCCATCTTTGTTCAAATCCCTAGCCATAAAAAATGATGTCCCCCTTCAAAAAGTATTACATCTTACTCTGTCTTTCTTTTGCCTATAAACAGTCTAGCACATCATTGATGTCTTCTGTTAGAACTAATCATCGTGTTTACACCAAAAATAAAGAAGTGCTAAACTATTCATGTTGATCTTCTAGACATCCTCAAAACAACCCTTGTTTCTTTCTGTCCAAACTGTCCACCATATACATGTTGAACAATTTTCCATCTCTCCTCCTTTATTACATTTACATCCCCATTCCAGCTGCTTAGTACTTTTTTAATGCTCCCAAGTTCTACCCACCTGATCCCCTTCAGGTTGAAAAAATTCTCTACAGCTGCTCTGTCCGTTTCCAATGTAAGTAAAGATGGTTAATTGTGTAAAGAAAGGATCTTGGACATTACTCAACCCCAAAATCTAGCACATGAGGGGAGGATTTCTCAAGTCTATATAAGAAGACCGACAGTTCACTCCCCAATAATGTGGGACTTTCACTCACTCTAACACCACCTTCACGCCCAGGCCCAACAAGAGCGTGGTCCAGGAGCTCAAACATGGATGAACCTGCTGTTTGAGAAAGAATGCCAACTTCTATTTGTATGCAAGAGAGAATAGATGAGCTGTTGTTACTAAATGCATTGGGTCGATCATCACGTACAGGTCCATGGATTATGCCATTAGGTTTTGCAGCAGTTCCAATATTTTCAGCAGCACCACAAGTTGAATTTTGATGCACTATAGTAAAGAAAGAAAACTTACACATTAACTTGAGAAAACAACACAAGCTTCTCAAATGCAGGTTCTAGCAAGAACAAAGATAACAAGCAAATAGAAGGCAATGAAGATAAGGATAAGTCTAGACGAGCTTAGGGATAGGCTCCAAACTGAACATAGTGTTCGTCATTCTTGTTGCAGATAAGATCAGACAACTTATTATTTTGACGTTAAGAGTTTCTTGTAGATGGTGCTGAATCCATTTTGCAACTTTGGAGGCCTTGTAAAGCACAGAGAGGCTCATTTTTGTAAAGAAAATACTGCCCACATAGTATATATGTTATCATTTTCAAAAAAAATATGGTGCTTGCTGGTTTTACCAATATAATGTATGCTTGTACCTTCCAATGCAACCTCCTGGCGAAAAAACTAACCACCAATAGGCATCTTTCAGCACAGAAGATTCTAAGACTGTCTTACTAGGAATTAGGTAAGTGCAAGTTCTTAAAGGGAAATTATTTGCATCATTGAAGATCAAAAAGCCAGGTATACAGGAGATTAGACATGTTAAAGAAAAAATGATAGGTTTAATCTCAGGAAATAGATCAAAAACTCTCATTAACATATAAATGATGGATCCCAAATAACGTCAGAAGTTACACACAAAAGGAAAATGGTACAGAAACCAATTCCACCTTCATAATAACTATGTCTGCTTGATGTAAGCATAAACATAAGGAACATACTAACATACCAAAAAATTATCAAAATGTTCTACAATGTAGTGCATAGTTTTTTTTGTTTTTTGAAATTGAACACAGTGCATAGTTTAAAAATATGCAAACAACATTTAATGTGGTAGGTCAAGCATCAGGTACTGGAAGGAAAATTTAAAACATAGTGGAGGCAAATGAAAGAGGGTATCTAAAAGAATGATCAGAGGGCAGGGTGGAACTCCCCCATAGCAAGTCAAATGAAGTTTAAAACTATATAAAGAAGATGACACTAGAGGCTTCTGTAGGTGTCTCACATACTTGGCATAAACCATGTGTGAATGAGCACAACAGAATCAAATATACTGAGATAAAGCAGGCATTTGATTGCAGATCAAATGGAAGAGTCTACCAACCGACCAGATTTAAGAGCATCTCTGGTCTATGCACTATTTTGAGGTAAAGTTATATGGTTAAAAATTTGGACGTTACTTAATATATGCACAAACTGAATATGAACTGCCCAGTTAGACAAGTGCTTTTTGTAGCTACCCAGTAACAACCTTAGTTAAAGAATACATCAAACTCAGTAAGCTTAATGAGCTTTCCCCTGCAAGGAATAAAAGTGTGGATGACCCGACATCAAATATACCATTGTTATTATACACACAATCTCCATACAATAGCAACAACATACCCGATGTATATTTGAGCAGAATATATGCATTCGAGCAGAATATATGCAAACCATACCTCTACCTCAGAGACGAGAACAAAATGGTAGAACCATTCCTCACTAAAAACTTCAAAAGACAAAAAACAGCCAATATTTACAAAACCAAATGAAGCAAAAGAAGTTCATTATCTTGATCACCAGTAAGTAAAAGAAATGTTTACAATTGGAGATTCAAAAAGGTTGCAAAAGAAAGAAGCAAACTTTCTATTTAACAAGAATCAAAGGGGGGAAAGAATAAGAGTAAAACTAGTAAGAATACGAGAAGTATGAACACTATAGTCAATGACCAAAATATGAATTGTAGTTTGGCCATTTAGCATCCATCACTCCAACAGAGAATCAAGACTTGCAAGCAGGTCGAAAGGTTTGCCTATCGAGTCTTTCAAGATTGTGATTTGACCTTCTTTCATAAGAAAGTCTTTATCAAGGGTATCTACCTTTCTTTTCAACATGTTTATCTCATAATTCAATAGCATGTTCATCTCACTGTAGCTCTTAACTTCCTCCCACATGAAATCTCTCTCTTGAAACACTTTTGGTAGTATCTCCTTCACAACGCCAAGTTCCTTCATGCATTCTTGCAAATCATTCGTGAGATGGTTGATATTTTTGTCCTTTTTTTAGCACCTTCCAGAATCAACTGTAAACCATGAAAAATAGGAAAGACACAAAGATCACCAATAATATTTCATCAGAAATTCAAAACAAACTCATAGCCTAGAAGTTCAACCAAATCATGAATCCTTTTTAACTGTTAAAATTCACAGTAGATAACTCGTGAGCTTGTGCAAGAATTAAGTCAGATGAACAAGAAAACTTACTAAAACCCCTTTGGGTAACTTTACCATATCAGAGCACAATCAGATCAATGGGTTTGAGGATATCACAAAGTTTATCATGTTCTTGGTTGGTTCCAGTGATTACACATTAAGGTGATCATACATTTCACAGAAGACTACCACATGCCAGCAACTCATGTATACAAGTTCATAAAGAAAACCGTGAACTTCAGATAGAACAAAGATGAACGTAAAATCAAACAGAAGTAGAAAGCTAATGCAGAGAGAGTAACATGCGAACATGCTATCATATATGAAGACGAGGTATCCAAAGTTGAAAAATAAAAACTATTTCGTTGCAACGAGATCTTAACATTGCTTGCTTACCTGAAGCTCGAGATATTACAACTTGGGTGTCTCATAAGAAAGAGCGTCCAGCACATTTTGCACTTCATATTTGAGAATGTCGTTACCTGTAACTGTTGTGGATAGATCAGCCTGAAGTTGTTTTATGTCCATCTCCTCGGAATAGAGCTTCTCTCTTAGCACAGTTGTCAGCAAGGTCTCCGATTTAACCACTTTAACCTTTTCCTGGTAGTTTTCCCGGACATAATCTCTATTCTCTTGAGCTACTCGATATTCCGCTTGTAACTGAGTGAGCTGCTGCCTTAGATTTTGATTCTCCTCTGACACTTGCTCTATTCTCTTAGACAAATCTTCAAGGTGTTTCTCCGAAAATGACATCTTGATTCTATTATCTACTTCTTTCTCATTAAACAAAGAGACTTCCCTTTGTAGAGAGACATTCTGCTCTACAAGCTTTCTCGCCCTTTCATGGAGTCTATGTTGTTCAATTGGGTATTTCTCAAGTTTTAGAGACCAATCACTGGATCTTCTATCCAAATCCTTTTTAAGTACTGATTGTAACTCATTCTTTTCTGTCTCCAATCTTCGTGTCCATGAATCTAGTTCTGCCTATAATATGCTGGTTTCTTCCTTAGCAGAAGCCTTTTCAACAACTTGATTCCGTAGCATGCTTGAAACTTTAGAAGCCATTTGTACCTTTTCCTCTGTCAATCTTCTAATAGTCCAAATCAACATTGGAACTCTAAGGTCTCTTCCGTGAAGAAACATTTTATTACTTTGGACAAGCAAATGCAAATTAAAACATCAGTTTAAGTGTGAGAAAGGAAGCTACAGCAAAATGATATGCATACTGGCTTGAATCACGACCAGATTTCTTAGGATGAACTTTCTTACTTTGACCATGGGAGATTTGCTTAGATCCGTGAAATTCTTTTTCCCTGACCCACTGTCATAGAAGGATCCAAATGACAATGAAACACTCCTCCATGAAGAAACTTCCTTAGACTTTAATGGTGGTGAAGGGGTCTTGTTTGCATCATTAGTTGATGATCGAAAAAATAAGAAGTTGTTCTTCATCATCTCTATGTAAGGAGACTGTACATAAATCAAACTAGTGTCCATGAGATTTCAAAGGACAAAGCAAAACACTCATAAACAGCCACTCACAAATCATTATCCATTCGTGTAAATACTGCAAGCTAACTAAATACTTATGAGATAAAGCAAAACATCTCTCTTTCTACATGCTTCTTCTTTAACAACAACATACGTAACCCCTACCTTGGCAAGTAGAAAATTTATTTCCTATAAATCTTCAGCAAGGAAAGCAAAAACACGAGGATATTAACAACAGTAGCAAGTAAGAAAACAGAGGTATACGATACAACAAGTAGAAAAGAAAAATATGTACTAATACTACTACCAGAAGAGATATGACGCGAAACGATTTACTACTAGTCTTCTACTAAAAATTAATAAAATACCCCACAAACAAATAGCACAAGAACAATTCAAAGAACTTATCAAATCCTTCTGATAAAAAAAATAATCATGGTAAATAATACAAAAAAGAGAAATTACTCAATCAAAGAGTTGAAAGAGTAAGAGCCGGCAAAAGGTTATCGGAATCTGTAGGATTCTTGTCATTTTTTCTTGAAATGTAAAAATAGCAAAAGACTAAAATGGAGAAAAAAAAATTTCTGTGTCTTTTATTCATCATCGTACAATGCATATATACAACTAACAAGGATCTGTAAATTGCAAGTAAATATTTACAAGGATCTGTAAATGGCAAGTGAATATTTACAAGGATTCAGAAATATGGTAGTGAATATTTACATACTCATAATTAAAAATTTGAGAAATACCCATTAGAGAGAGAAGAAAAGTGTAACAAATAATTTGTGTTATTCAATGGCTATAAATAACCATATGAGGTCAAATTTTCCATATAATAGAAATAAAATTTAAACTATAAATTAACTTTTTCAAATTAGCACACAAATTAACTTAAATTATGAAATTTAAGATATTTATTTTTTCAAAATTTAAATTTTCCATATAAACATCACTGAATTGATATAAACAATATTTTGAAATGTGATAGATTAATTAAATAACCCAAAAATATTGTAATATTGTATTTCTTTTATCTCTAGATCTTTTTTTAATACAAAAGAAATACTAAAGTCATACAATAATCTCCTTTCTTTTTATAGTCTAAACTTACCATTTAAAAATTATTTCATTTGAGTTAATACGATCATAGTAGATTGTACAAAATCAGTTAATAAATGATATATATTTCCATTATATAAATAAAGTATGATATAATTGTAATAAGACTACACAACCAACTAATTAATTTCACTTAATTAGATTAAATTTTATGATCATAATATATAGACTAAAGTTCCTTAAATTTAATGTTGTAAATTTAAAAATATATTTATGGCTAAAGTAGTAGTCCATGTTCATTGTTTTTTTTAATCAATATATGTATATCAATTACAGAACTTTGCATATATTTTTTATTAAAATAATTATCAATATTAACGGATTTTTACCGTAATTTAATCTAATTAGTTTGATAACAATACAATTATTATTAATATTATATATTTGTTAACCATAAATTTTGTCCTAATTTTATAGCTTGATTATATTTAATTAATCTAAAATTACATAAAGGACTCAAATATGGAAACAATTGATATTAATTACCTTTATAATTTCAAAAATTTAATCCCATGAATTTCTCATATACTTATAGTTTGATTATATCAAATTGATATTAATTACCATTATAATTTTGGGAAGAATTTTTAAAAGGTAACAATTATTTTTTTCCTAATTGCTGATTTATTTCTCAAAAATTTCTTATAAATTTATAATTTGATTATAGTTAATTGATTATTTAATTATCTTTCTAATTTGCTAAAACTCAAATAAGTTAACCATTATTTTTTTCTCAATTACAGATTTTCTTAAATTTAATCCTTTATTGTTTTACTAAAATAATTCAAATTTAATTGTTTTGAGGCATTACATCTTTTTGTCTTTAAATCTTTTTTAATACATAAGAAATGCTAAAGTCATACAATAATTTCCTTTATTTTTATAATCCAAACTTACCATTTAAAAATCATTTCATTTTAATTAATAAGATCATAGTAGATTGCACAAAATCAATCAATTAATTATATGTATTTTTATTAAATAAATGATGTGCGAAATTATTGTAATAAAACTATATAATCAACTAATTAATTTCAATTAATTAGAATCAATTTTATGATCATAATATATAGACTCAAGTTCTTTAAATTTAATATTTTAAATTTTAAAATATATTTATGGCTAATGTAGAAGTCACTGTTCGTTGTTTTTGTAACCAATATATGTATATCAATTATGAAACTTTTCATATATTTTTTATTAAAATAATTGTCAATATTAACTGATTTCTAACTCAATTTAATCTAATTAATTTGATAACAATAAAATTATTATTAATATTATATATTTATTTACCATAAATCTATCCTAATTTTATAGCTTGATTGTAGTTAATTAATCTACAATTACATAAAGGGCTCAAATATGAAAACAATTGATATTAATTACATTTATAATTTCGGCAATTCAATCCCATAAATTTCTAATGTTTTTTTATAGATTGATATATTAAAATGATATCAATTACCTTTTTAATTTTGTGAAGAATTTTAAAAAGGTAACTATTATTTTTTTTCCTAATTACTGATTTATTTCTCAAAAAATTCTTATAAATTCATAATTTGATTATAGTCAATTTATTATTTAATTATCTTTATAATTTGCTAAAAGCTCAAATAGGGTAACAATTCTTTTTTCCTAAATTATGGATTTTCTTATATTCAATCTTTTATTGTTTTACTAAAATAGTTCAAATTTAATTGTTTTGAGGGATGACAACTTTTTGGCTCTAAATCTTTTTTAATAAATAAGAAATGCTAAAGGCATACAATAATCTCCTTTCTTTTTATAATCCAAACTTACCATTTATAAATTATTTCATTTGAATTAATAAGATCATAGTAGCTTGCACAAAATCAATTAAGTAGTTGTATATATTTTTATATAAAAAATGATGTATGACATAATTGTAATAAAATTACATAATCAACTAATTAATTTCAATTAATTAGAATCAATTTTATGATCATAATATATAGACTCAAATTCCATAAATTTAATGTTCTAAATCTTAAAATATATTTATGGCTAAAGTAGTAGTCAATGCTCGTTGTTATTTTACCAATATATGTATATCAATTACGAAACTTTGCATATATTTTTTATTAAAATAATTGTCAATATTAACTGATTTCTATCTCAATTTGATCTAATTAATTTTGTAACAATAAAATTATTATTAATATTATAAATTTATTTACCATAAATCTATCCTAATTTTATAGCTTGATTATATTTAATTAATCTACAATTACATAAAGGACTCAAATATGAAAACAATTGATATTAATTACTTTTATAATTTCAAAAATTTAATCCCATGAATTTCACATATTCTTATAGTTCGGTTATATCAAATTTATATTAATTACCTTTATAATTTTGGGAAGAATTTTAAAAAGATAACGATTATTTCTTTTCCTAATTACTGATTTATTTCTCAAAAATTTCTTCTCAATTTACAATTTGATTATTTAATTATCTTTACAATTTGCTAAAAACTCAAATAAGATGAAAATTATTTCTTTTCTTAATTATGGATTTTCTTATATTCAGTCTTTTATTGTTTCAGTAAAATAGTTCAAATTTAATTATTTTGAGAGATGACATTTTTTTGTCTATAAATCTTTTTTAATACATAAGAAATGCTAAAGTCATGCAATAATCACCTTTATTTTTATAATCTAAACCTATCATTTAAAAATTATTTCATTTGAATTAATAAAATCATAGTAGATTGCACAAAATCAATCAATTAATTATATGTATTTTTATTAAATAAATGATTTACGAAATTGTTGTAATAAAACTACACAATCAACTAATTAATTTCAATTAATTAGAATCAATTTTATGATCATAATATGTAGACTCAAGTTCCTTAAATTTAATGTTGTATATAAATTTTAAAATATATTTATTGCTAAAGTAGTAGTCAACGTTCGTTGTTTTTTTACCAATATATGCATATCAGTTACGAATCTTTACATATATTTTTTTTATTAAAGTATTTGTCAATATTAACTAATTTGTAGTTCAATTTAATCTAATTAATTTGGTAGCAATAAAATTATTATTAATATTATATATTTATTTACCATAAATCTGTCCTAATTTTGTAGCTTGATTATATTTAATTAATCTACAATTGTATAAAGGGCTCAAATACGTAAATAATTGATATTAATTACCTTTATAATTTTGGAAATTCAATCCCAAAAATTTCTTATGGTTTTATAGATTGATTACTCTAAATTGATAACAATTACCTTTTTAATTTTGGAAAGAATTTTAAAAAGGAAACAATTATTTATTTTCTTAATTACTAAATTATTTTTAAAATATTTCTTCTAAATTTATAATTTAATTATAGTGAATTGATTGTTATTATCTTTATAATTTGTTAAAAACTCAAATAAGGTAACAATTATTTTTTCCTAATTATGGATTTTTTTATATTCTTTCATTTATTTGTTTACAAAAATAGGTCAAACTTAATTATTTTGAGGGATGACACCTTTTTTTAATATTTTTTATTCAGAATGATTACAATATTTTCTATATAAATTGATCAGATACTATTTATTAATTGGTTATTCTCTTAAATAATTTTTTCTTGTAATATTTCTTTTTGTTAATTGTAATGAAATCATTCATATTTATTTTCTTATAATACTATTATTAAAAACATATGAAATGTAATTTATTAAATATGAAATGTGAAATAATATTAAATATTTAAATAATCAACAAAATAGCTTTTTGTTATGAAATGATTTTTTTTTGTATTAAAAATTCAAATAGGCAGTTCTCAATATGACACTTGTCTTAGTTTTAGTCTAGACTATCCTCCTTTATTATATAGATAGATAATTTCAACAAAATTAATTAGAGTATTTTCTTATAAAAATAATATAAAATATGGTATAGTAATAATATTTGCATTAATTATGCTTCTATTTTCTTACGCAGTATTTGATTCTACATATTAAAAATAACATTGAATCAATGGTGAAAGTAGAGGGACTTGTTTCTTTATTGGGTTTTTTCTTTTTGGGAAAGCTGAGATTTTCTTGACTACTAACCACCCTACAAAAAGCTGACACTTCTTGGTAGATTGGCTTTTTCTTCATACGGTACTAATTTATATACATTTTCTTTGATATTTGTTATATTGTTAGTTTTATTTTGTGTATCGTATTAGTTTATATGCATTTATCTTTTATGTTTGTTATATTATTATGATCCTAAGCGGAGAGTCTATCGGAAAAATCCTCTATACTTCACCTGAGTAGTGATATGATCTGCATACACTAACCTCCCCAGACCCCACTATGTGGGAATACACTGGGTGTTGTTGTTGTTGTTGTTGTTTCTTATACAGTATTTGATTCAATATATTAAAAATAACACGAATTATATAATTTTTCTTACATAATACCCCCACTTTAAGCATGTTAATGCATGCATTAGATTCATTGCATTACTAATGTTATAAATTTTGAGGTATTAGTAATACATACCTCAATACACAATAGAGTATATAACTAATTTTTGCATTAGTTATACATAAGATAAAAAGATATATATCAAATAAGGGACTATTAATACACATTAAATTAAAGGATGCATTAATATTTACGTAATACATTCCATGCTTTATCACAGATTTGATTATTATTCTTTGTCTTGAGCCGGGAGTCTATCGGAAATAGCCTTTCTACTTCTCCGGAGGTAGTGATATGGACTATGTACATCTTACCCTCTCCAGACCCCACTATGTGCAAATACACTGAATTTATTGTTGTTGTTGTTATTAATTTTTTAATACACTCTATCAAAAGGCTTCATGCTTCTCATTTAATTATACCTTTAGCTCCTCTTTAATTATGATAATTGCTCTCTGACTCCACCTTGATTTTTTAAAATATAAATAAATAGCAATGAATTTAATTTTGCTCATTACTCTACTAATTGTAGTAATGTTAGGTGAATTCATCAACTTAAAATTAGAGTACATTCACTCATGCTACATATTATAGCTATAGTTCCAAAAACGAATTATACGTTTGACATAATACATAAATGTGTTTTCAACTTGACATCATCAGCAAATATTTATATATTTTAATTCTGAGTGTTGCACAAATAAATACTTAGACTATCATATAAAGTTAAAATAAATATATATATGCGAGTCTTGTATCGCAATTTGTCATGCAAAATATGTGCATCTCATACAATTTGTCAAGTAATTAAAGCGTTTGTGTCTAGGGGAGTGCATCGGTCGGTTCGATTGGGTTTTATATATTATCATTAGATTTATCGGTTTTCGATTTTTAAATATGCTAAACCAATAACCAAACCAATAAAATACTTTTTTCGGTTTTTAGTCCTTAACGATTCGGTTTTCGGTTTAACCGATAAGAAAATACTCATAAAATAAAAATAGTAGTAACTAACATATAAAAATGAATCTTAGTTGCAACAAAAATCCTACATGAAGTATTTAAATTTACAAAAATCTTCAAGTTTGAACTAAATGTTGTTAGGAGATATTAAGAGTTTATATAATTGAAATAATAGGTTTGTTAATTTGTAGAAATAAAAGATAAATATATAATAAGTCATATATATTTTCTTATTGGGTTATCGGTTTACCCAATAACCCAATAAGAAAAAATCGAACCAAACCAATAACCCAATAGTTTTTTGTAACACCCCATACTTTCAGACTTGAACGTAAATTGTCATTTCTACTTGTACACATTCTAAAAACCATAAATTTATTTTGAATATAGTGTTTTAATCAACTATGTGGTGTATAAATCTAGTTGAGCATGAATTGAGATATAGAGGTCCCTTAACTCAAGGACGAGTTGAAAGCTTTTCCATCGATTGAGTTTTAGTAAGCGTTAAAACTTGGGTCAACTTCAATCGGTCATTACACTTTTTATATATTGAATTAGAGTACCTACTTATATCAAATGAAAGGACATCGAATTATCTTTCCAACGATACCAATTTTGCAAAAATCCAACACCCGAGGAAGAAGTTATGGCCTTGCAAAGTGGAGTGTGTCGTGCAGCATAAGGTGTGCGACGCACACCCTAACTTATTCCATAATGTGTGCGACGCACAACCTAATGTGTGTGATAAAGAGTGCACCACACACCCTATATTATGCAATAAGGTGTGCGCCGCATGCATTACTACTCAAGTGACTTAAACACTCCATTTTTGGGGCAAAATGGTCCTTTTCCCACCCTTATTTAGCCATAAACACGAAATTCAGTCCCCAAATACCCCAAAATAAACCTTCATTCATCAAAATTTCTTAAGAACTCTCCTTAGGGTTTCAAAATAAAATCCAAGCAACTCAAGATTCAACCGTGGGTTTTTGAAACTAATTGCATATTTGGAATCCCTAGAATGTAGGCTTCAAGAAACGCCTATCATCTTCGCATACAGAGGTACGTGGGGTTATCCTAAAATCTCATGGGCCTTTAAATTCATGTTTTACAATGAGGGTTTTGAAACTACGAATATAATCATGTTTTGAACGTTTCTATAATAGTGATTTGGTCTTTAGGCCTATTTCCGAAGTGATTTGACATATTATATATGTATATGCATTTGTTTCGAAAAGGTGTTAATTTGAGAGCATGAATTTTTTGGAATCCCTCTCTAGATGTGAATTTGTTTTAAATGTTCATATGATGTAAATTGTTTGAAGATATATTGAAAAGCATGACATGAAATGTTTTAAGAATTGATATGATTTTGACTTGAAAACGAGAGGGCTATTTGTGTTGAAACATGTTGAATACAATGGTTGAATGAGAAGAATGGTGTGATATTGATGGCTTGAAAGTCGGGTATGACAATACCCTACAGAATATGATATGTGATTGAATCAGATAAAATTTGAATGCATTGATTTTACATGAGATAGGTGGATGCCCGAAGAAGGTGTTTGAGTGTAAGGGCTCATTGCTAACAACTGCTAACACATCATCAACTTCCACACAGTCTTCAGACACCATCGCCACCACTGTCACCGGCGTCACCACCTCTACCACTACCATCCGCTACACTCGCTACAGTATCTATACTAATAACCATTCCACCATCATAGCTAACAACGTCTCCAACGACCACCAACACATCGTCAACCGTTATGCATATAGTTTTCCATCACCACGATCAACACCTCCAACTACTAACATTAACCAACTTCACATCACAACCACCACCACCACTACCAATCGCCAATATCATGACAGTTACTACAATGCCAACTATCTCTACTATCACAACTATCATCACCAACATGGCTAATCACTAACATCAATTAATTTATTTCAACCACCACCACCATTACAAACCATCTCTACTATCACTAACAAACATAAATGTTTCTTTTTTTAATCAAATAATAATTTAATTGGATTAAATTAAAAAAATTTCTAATATATAATTATATTATATTTAGAAATAAATAAATTTTGCACATTCAGATATTGAGAAACACCCAACCTTAATCATTTAGTTTTCAGATCTAGAGACAATATCTTAACCATTCAGATGTGCATTCAAAGTGATTCAAATGTCTGAATATTAATAAAAAAATGCAGTCTTAGCTGAAACAAATGGTGTGGTTATGCGATACTTTAAAGGAGTCCTCCAAAGTCAAAGAAACTACGTAAAAACATGGAAGTTTGATGATCACTTCTCAGAGTTGTTCTGCTCAAGAAACTATAACAATTAAGGTAATATAACCATTAATAGCATTCAACAGAGGAGAAGTCAATTACAATTATCCGTGAAGTAGCATTTAATGCAGCTTGGCTAGATTAAAAGAATCATCTATATCTATACTACATTAAGAGCATGGAACCCCTAACTTAAAAGTTTACGACAATACCATTCCTATCAGCCTAAATACCTACTATCTAGTAAAAAAAAGAGATGAAACTAATTGGCATAAAGAGAAACAACACAGATGTTTAATAGGAACAACCGGTCATTGTTCTTATCTCAACAAAATATGTGTTATTTAAAAAAAAAAAGCAAGCAGAGGGGTAACTCTCAAATCTCAATCTCATACTTTTAGCCTACCAAATATGTTTTATTCTTTAATGCACTACAACAACAACAAAAACAAACCCATTATATTCCCACTTAGTAATGCACTAACTTCCTTTTTTACCTAATGAATTGAACTTTTTAGTGAGGATCTAAATGATTTTCAGACTTTGTTTAACATCTGATTCATTAAGATGTATTAACAGGTTGAAACTTTTTTTTTAAAAAAAGCACTTAATGGGCTGATATCTTAACCATTCAGATTCAGACCTTCATTAAGTTAAAGCAAATGAAAAGGGATTGTAGTGTAAAGTCTATAAATATGGCTTAGTGTAACAAATGTAGTTGACACAATTCAATACTCCTATTAGCAACCTATTTCACCTGTTTCTCTAGCTTATCCATTACATCTGTAAATAAGTATTTTGCTATTGATCCTGAAGTATTTGATGAGACAGCTAGATATGCAGCAAAATCTTTAATCTGCAAGCACAAAATAAAGATGGAAATTATTGGATGAAAAATTCAAAAAGATGAAAAGGGAACTCATGAAGGTAATCACTCACTGAACACAAGAAATAAAAACTAACTTTGATGCAATAATCACGCCAGTTAGTTTTTTTATTAAGTAATCCTGCAGCAACATACTCTTCCATCAGTTTTCGGAACTCATCACAATTTTTACGTTCAGCTTTTCTCAATTCTTCCTATTTGAATTAATGGTGTATGCCCAGTGAGAAAGAGATAAATCAAAGTCTCCAAACATAAATTTAATTTTAACCCCCAAGTCTAACAAGAAATATACCATCCGCAGTTTCCTTTGCTCCCCCTCTTCGCTCTCTAAATCACGTATGTATTCCTAAAACAGAAAAGGTTGCAACATAACTTTAAAACTAAGGTGTACAAATGAGATTCTTGGAAAAAGTTATTTATGATGTATTAGAAAAGTGAATAGTACCTGGAAAATCTCCAACCGATTGATTTTCTAAAGGCGGGAGCATCTTTCATCAATTTCCAAGCAGTCCTGAACTTTCCGCCACTACCTACTGGCCTGAACAAAAGAAGTCAGCAACAATGAAACTATGGAAGTTCTATCTCCTGGAAATAGAAAAACATAATCTAGGAACTGATGCTAATTCCACTAGAATAAATACCTTAATAAAGTCACAGGATTTTAAAAATTCTAACTACTCCACTCTATTGCGCTTCTGCTCCTCCAATGCCTTCGCATGTTCCTAATAAAATCTAGTACAAAGTAAAAAAAATAAAATATCTCTATAAAGAAGACAATATTTACAAAGAGACTTTAACTACACTTGCATGAAAGTATTGAAAAACTTTTTCTATTTTATGATGGAGGGGGGAGAGGAAGAAGCATATCATAGTTTCAAGTTTCAAGAAAAATTACATGCAATACATGGAAGTCTGTTTAAATTGGAATTCAATGGTGAACAAATTTAAATGTTGTACCCATGAGAAGCCATTAAAAATGTAATCAAAGAACACAAGATTTTAAGTTGAATATCTACAACATTCCTTCTTTCTACTCTTTAAGCAAAACAAAAAAATGGAACAAACTAAAAGACATCCTACAAAGGAAAAGAATGGAATAACTGTTGTTAATCAAGTGGACCAACGCCTAACTCAACTTCGAAAACTAGGTCAGGTGGTGAAGATTGTCCAAGATCATATAAGGAAACTATAGCACATACACCTTACTAGTGTAGGATTTTTATACATTAATTGCACACCAAGACTAGACATTTGTAGCATTAGTTAACCTAGGTTGGATAACATCTAATAGTCTAATATCAAGATAGATCTGCCTCTAATACCATATTTAAGAAATTGGACCTTGTTTCTATCTCAAATGAAAGGCTAACTTAATTTATGAGGAGCCAAAGACCATATAAGGAAACTATAGTCCGCACACTTAGTTTTTAACATATAGAAGCTTACAACAAAGTTCTGCAAAAGGAGCTTCACCTTTTTCTCAAGTTCCTCCACATAATCTTCAAAAAGGTCCTCACGGTCTTTAGCTCGCTCAACAGCTTTAAAACGTTCATCATGTTTGAATATGGAGATTGCCTTACTAAATAATCAATAGCAAATAGTTAGTGGATCAAATGGAACTTACACAAGTAATGGATCAACTTCAAGGTACCAAAACACATACAAACAATGACCAAGATTAGAAAACAAGCAGCAGACAACTTTACATTACAAGTGAAAGACAAACCTCCATCTTGACGTAAGATTGAGAACAACGGACATTGTTTTGAAAAATACCACTTATTCTTTTGAACAAGTCAAATACCAATCTCTAACACATCATGAATATTATGGTAATATCTTTTTATTTTTGAAACTGGTAATTTGAATATCATGATATATCAAATAGAAGACACCCACAAAAGAAAATTTCACTTACTTCTAACATTATCCTGAAATCTTCCCGAGCTTTTTTCTATTTAACACGCCTCTCTTCAGCTTCCAGTTTTTTCTTTTGGCTCAGATACTGGACAGACACACAACTTCTAAATGATCACTATAGACCTTGGGTGTGTTTGGTATGAAGGAAAATTTTTCCTGGAAAACAAGTTGGTTTCTTACTTGTTTTCTTATGTTTGGTTGATGAAAGGAAAACATTTTTCAGAAAATGTTTTCTAGTGTTTGGTTGGTGAATAAAAAAATATTTTTCAGAAAATACATTTGAGAGTTGTATAAACATTTCAACTTAAGAGTGAGATTGAAAGAGAGTTTTGGAAAATGTTTTTTCTACTTTTTGAAGGGAATTCATTTTCCTTAAATTTAAGGAAAATAAGTTGATTTGGAAAACATTTTCCAAAATATTTAAGTCAACCAAACATGAAACAATTGGGTATCAAACACAATCTATCTTTTTGCAATACGGTATGCTGAAACATTGAAGCAGCAATTAACCCATTCCAATGCCGACTTGGAGAGATACCTCATTAAAAGCTTGCTTCCACTCACAAAGGGATTTTAGAGCACCATATCTCCGGTCATTAATTACTGCTCTCATGGCCTGACAAATACAATTCATGTCAAATGCTCTCCCTCAGTTGTTTGGTACGCACAAAATAGTCAAGTAATAAACCTGATCCCACATGCAATCAGACCCAATAGTTGCAGATTCCAAAAGAGTTTTGAATGCACTCTTTGCCTCTTAAATAAAATCAGATACTTAAAATAGAAATAAGAGATATTTTGAGAACGTACATTAAGCGAGACAAAAAGCAATAATCAACTTTACCGCTTTGCTCTCATAAACTAATGGTCCCAGCTTGACTGTTTTCTCATCTGATGGAGTAGCACCTCCGATTTCAGTTATTGCAGCATCTTTCTTGACATTCTGCATTTTAGGCACAACATCAAGCACAAATGACAAAAGCAAACCTCATTGGAATTTGGAGCATATTCTTCACCTGTTAGCAGTTGACTAACAACTGCACTACAAAATTGTTGGATCAACATCCAGCATAACAGCTACGAAAAGCTTTCTTGGTGTTTTAACCAGTAACCAGTAGTAATTAACTAATTGCATAAGTATTTCAGAAGGAGAAGGTACCTCTCTATTCTTTGAAGAAAATCCATCACCATACACTACTGCATCTTGAGTTGTAGTAGTCTCAGAACTACAGAAAAATTGAATTCCAAATAAGAAGCAACACAAACCTGAGGCAAAATTATAACGTATATATCTAAAAATATACACCGGTGGTGCGACAGAATTTCCCAAGGTTACTGCTATTCCAATTTTCTCTGAATTAGCAACAGATGGCGAAGTAGGTCCTGAAGAATTCTTCATTTTGACTATTTCAATCATCGGAGAAGAAACCTTACTAGATAAACTTGATGATTCTGAAGACACAATAGTTGGTAAGTTAGTAGCTGGTGACACAGTAATTGGGCTTGATTTAGCACCGTGTGCCGAGACTAATGAACCATCTGCACCCGGGGATGATATTTTAACAACAGAAATAGATCCAAAATTAGAAGCGTGTGAAATAGTGTCCTTTTCACGAGCCAACTGTGAATTTATAAATAATTAAACTTTATGAGAATAGAGTATCCAAGAAAATAGAATATTGCCCCTTCTTATCATGCTAGCAACTGTGAATGCATAAAGATTTTATCAGAACTAGAGCATCCAAGAAAACAGAATACTGTCCCTTCTTATCATGCTATTTAAAGCACAGAACAATCCCTTCTTATCATGCTATTTAAAGGACGGAACAAACCCATATTGGATTTAAATCTAACATCACCTTGACTTCATCAGGTCTTCTCCATTTGGACGTTCTAGTAACCTTGTTGTAGTAATACCTACAGAAAACAAACAAAGCAATTAGCATTATGCACAAGTAACACACAAAAGTACCCACTGTAGAAGAACAATTGGAAAGAGGCCAAGAAAATATATAAGTTACATACTTTCTTCCCTCAGGACTTGTAAATTCTCTCCAGTCAGTTGTTGTGTCTGCCCTCTGTCCCAATGAAAACAGCATGAAAGCAGGTCAAGTCAAAAAACAAAACATAAATAGTGCCCTGAGAGTAGAAATCAGTAACTTCCAGAAGTACAATATTGGATGGAAGTGTTAGAATATGAATGATATAATATCCTAAATGGAAAAGGACAAGAATGTACTGTGTAGAATATAAATACAAGCAGGGTGGAAACATTTCCAAGATGCGGCCGAGCTACAACTATATTTATACATAGGTCAAATTTTGTCATTTCTGAGTATTTTTTAATGAACACCCTTTCCACAAAAAAGAAGACTGAGTGTGACAGTAAGGGTGTTCAAATCCTGCACTGAGGTTCTAAGTTCCATACTCAACATAGCCCACCATAATTTTTTTTCCATTTTGACACGTTTGAAACTCATAAACTACAGTTATGCTTTTTTCGATGAATCAATTTCTGAACATGTGGTTTTTGTCCCAATTAGCTCTTACAAAAGAGCTAGTAACTAGAATGCCATGTATAAGAATTTTGTTAAAATAAACTTAAAGGTAAATTTATAAAGTGGTTGTTATACTAGCTATATTGCATGGGGCAGAGTGTTTGGTTGGTCAAGAGCTCGTATGTTCGAAAGATAGACGTAGCAGAAATAAGGATGTTAAGATTGGTGTGGGGGCATACTAGGAGAGATAGAATAAGGAACAAAGATATACGAGAAAAATGGTAGTTCTCTCTGTGGTGGACAATTGACAAGAAGATAGAGAGTTGGGGATAAAGAACCTAAAGATTCAAAGTAAGGCTCTCGTGATGAAATGGTTGTGGAAATATGCAAACAATAACCAACTGCTATGGAGGAAAGTGATTGGGGATAAATATCTGAAGAAGATAGATAGATAACTAAAGAAGTGACCACACTATATGAGGTTAGCCTCTAGAGATCTATCAGACACTAGTGGAATGAAGTTAAAAGAAACTCAGAGGTTAAAGTGATGGATGGAAACAAGACTAGGTTCTGGAAGGATAACTGACATGAGAATGGGAATATAGAAGTGATTTTTCTAGATATCTACAACTTGGTATTGTTTCAATAGAGGACTATAGCAGAATTATGGACAACACATGGATGGAACTTCAATTTCAGAAGGCAACTTAATGACCGGGAGGTAATGAGAGTAGTTGAATTTTTTAATACCGTGGACTTATTCAATAGACTGCAACAGTGAAGGACGTGTTATGGTGGATGGGAAATGAAAAAGGAATGTTTGGTTTTAAAAAAGCCTACAAGATGCTGAACCAAATAAATCACCTGGATCCAAGATGGCCATGGAAGCAAATATGGAAAAGTAGGATACCTCTCACAGTGTTGTGCTTTGTATTTGTCTGGTTACTGACCAAGAAAGTAGTTCTTACATAAGATAATGTCATGAAGAAAGGGAAAACCTTGTGCTCCAGATGTTTCCTCTATTGAGAAACTTTAGAGATGGTTAACCATGTATTTTTACATTGTAAGTACACCCAACAACTTTGGAGAATCGTCTTAAGACTAAAAGGCATTTCCAGGACAATGCCTAGGAAAGTATCTGAGACTTTAATGTGCTGGGAGAAGCAGGTGTAAATGCGAAGGACAGGGGTAGATGGTGAATTATCCCTGGTGCTATATGGTGGGCTATATGGAAAGAAAGGAATTCTAGATATTTTGAGAGCATAGAGAATAGTGTGCAGAAGGTTAAACTCAACTGCATTTTCCTTTTGTGTTTTTGGTGTAATCAACTATACTCTAATGATACTGCCTCGATAATTGATGTTCTAGACTAAATTTAGATATAGAACAGTCGATTTAGGAGTACTCTTGTACATAAAGGTTTCAGTACAACCCATGTACTGTGTGATATAATACAAAGTTACCAAGTTTGAAAAAAAAAATAATTTTTCAAGTACTAAAAGTTTATAAATTAAAAAATAAAGCAATTAAATTTGAGTTCAAATTAGGTGGGTTGGGTTATGACCCGCATATTAGAGAATTTCAACCCAACCTATTTCAGCCCAAGTAGCTTTAGGACGGGTTAATAACTCGCCCATTTATTAACTTAGACCTCTTTGATCCGTCCAAATCCAGCCAACCCTGCCCATTTGACACCTTTAGTTTAATAGAAGAAAAGTGGACCATTCCAGAACACGTACCAGATCTATTGAGTTGAAGTAAAGTGGACTATCAAAGGATACACAACAATCTGTTGAGCTGTTGGATTAGAGAGGATTAGCAAGAGTTAGAAGAAATGGGGGAGAACAATCCTTCCTTGTATTTGGTGGACTGTATGGAGCGAGAAAAGTTGAAGGTATTTTGAAGATAAATATAATTCCATTCAGAAAGTTAAATGGAATAGCATTGTAGATTTTTGTTTTTTGTTTAAGGGACAATGTGTACGGGATGCATAACAGGTAGTAGATCTCTTCGAATCCTCGCATTATTTTCATTATTTTTTATTTCATTTGGACTGATAGCATAACCTTAACGTTGATGAATACAAAATAATATCTCCGGAAAATAACTATTTATCTCAAAAAGAAAAGAATAAAAATGTTCAAACTTCCTTACAGCTCTAGTTCTTGGTCCCTTAATACTTGTCCCTCACAACCAGCCAAACTTTCTTTGATAACCGCCATGTTTGGGCCAGGTTGCACCTTCACTAGTTACACCAGGTACTGCTACCTCCCACCAGCACAGATACAGGGTAAGTCTATCCATCAAGGCTTGGACAGGCGGTAAGAAATCACCTAGTGTTTTTATCTTTGTTGGAAATTAAACCTGAGACCTCATGGTTCTCAATCTACTTCATTGACCACTAGGTCACACTCTTAGGTGCAAGTGTGCGACCAGCCAAACTATTATTCTAATAAACCATAATGAGAAGTGTGAACCACAATATTATATCAAGTTTCCTCTCTCCATATCGCCATAGAGTTACAATAACATTACATTAATCAGAAAGTAAATAAAATTGTTTAAAATAGACCAAATATAATCCTGTCGTGTATGCTTAAACACATTTTTTAGAACAATAGTGTTAAATATAAAATCTTTTAGAACTATATTGGAAATAAAAGGTCAATGCAAATCCCAAATGAAGCCTACATAGTATAGTAAGATCGAGGAAGTCTGCTCGCTAAACAAACTTTCAACAGAAATCACAGATACTTAGGAAAGAAAAAGTGATTCTACGAAGCTTCATAGAAAAAGAATTGTCTACTTCTTTTTTCATTGATAAGCACAGGAAACTAGATAAAACTACCCATAAAAATCTCGATGACACGAGACCTCACCTCAATTTCTATCATTAGCTCTCGAGGTTTCTCCCAGGTAGAGATTCTTGTCCTTCTATTATAATAGTATCTAAAAATCAATTCAAGAATTGTAAGAATGTTATTAATTGGTTGGAGTAATAAATCCATAGGAAATATGACAACATTAACAACCATAATTGGCCTACTGATCATCAAAAGATGCTAAAAATAGCAATACCTACTAGCATTTAGCCACATGTAAAATATGTATGATAATAGAGAAATATGGTCAAAATGAAGTTATCGGTAGAGGTGTATCAAGTTCTGCTGATCAACAGTCAGGTAGAATTTGGTAGCAGTGAACAGAAGCCCATATGATAACTTTGACAAAGAGGACTGAAACAAAGTGGCCTATTATCTCCAGTGCTAATGGAAGCAGAATGATGTACAAAGCACTAGATGTGGATACTTGAGGGATTTCTTGGCAGTAATGGGGGCCAACATATCCACCACTTGTTCATAGACAAGACATTAAGTGTTTGTGATGCAGACATTAACCTATTCATATGAGTGACCTATGTGAATATAATCCAAAAGCAAGAATTCCGGAAAGACAAATCGACATGCTTTTTTTTTCTGTCTGGAGAACACAAAGTGGTAAAAAGATTGGATCTGAATAAAAATGATATTTTTGCAGAGCTCCTTTTCTTGAATACTGCGGTTTTACACCTTTTTTGTTCACTGAATCTTAATTTGCTTACAAAAAACTATCATAGAATTTAAATGTTGACTGTCTCAGTCAACACACACCCATTAATCCATTAACTTAAGCATGCTATTTGTTGATAATATTTATGCAAAATGGGTATAATAAAACACATTGAATTCTCATCGAAACAACCAAGGGAGCTGTTAATTCTCCAGTCTTGGGCATAGTTATCGTAGAATTCACATTATGATTACTTATTGGCATCCAGGGTTGTACCTCTGATGGAAACCTATAATCAGTTATCTGTGTTTGATACTGGGAGTCAGAAGAATCTGCATATACCTGTTGTTAAAAGACGATAACAAAATGTATTTCATCAATATAGGAATGGAATATCAGAAACTGATTGACAATAACCACAAAAGATCTTCCCAAGGCCTTACATTATATGAAGAAAAAAGGGGTAAATTTGGGCCACCATAACCAGGCATATGGTTATTTGACATCGGAAGAATTTGCTAAAAATCATGGGGAATAGGTGGTCCCTGAGGCATACTATGCATTCCTACTACAGGTCTACCAGTAATCTGTTGCATAGGTTGAGGAAATTGGATTTGAGAAGGTTGAGACATCACAACATTTGCATGTCCAAGTGGCAAAAATTGTTGAGATGACCCGAAACCATAAGGTTGTGCCTGCTGGGCTGGAAGCATAGGCTGGAACTGCTTAAAATGTGGGGAAAATAGTTATCATTATATCTCTACATTCAATAGTCATTTATCCCTCCCACAAGCCTTCACAACTTTACTTGTAGTGACATGGATGGAATAGCACCAGGAGCAGGACCAGCCAGAGGAGGTATAGGAGGCTTCTCAACCAATATCCTTGCAAGGAAGAACAGATGAAATCAGAATATAGCTACTTTTGAATCATATTTTGTAAATTTTCCAATCAATGTTGAAAGCTTGTATCCCTGCGCAACTCCCTAAATTAATTTAAAGGACAAGGCAAGAATTTTGAAGCCAAACAACATAGTAACATAAATCCCTTTTCTTCATCTAATAAACAGAAAGCTTGAAACGAGAACAAAGAGAGATAGGAAATAGATGACCTATCATAGTATTAGACGAGAATAGACAAAATGATATGTATGTTTACCTTATGGCTTGGGTTCAACAACTACTGATGGCCTAAGTATCTTTTCTTCGGGTGTAAAGAGGCATGTCTGTTAATGCAAAACTATGATCATGGAACTGAAACGTGAGGTATGAGTAGGTATTAGGATAACCGAAAAATACTTAGACCGGAATGGGTTGAGCCTCACTCTTCCCTTCTGATGTTATATGTCATGTGACATCACTATTAATCTGAAAGCCTGACTTGGTTATTCGCTCTATCATCTCCCTCTTAGCTTCAAGCCATCAAATTAAGTTTAGGAGATCCCTTACTAGACTCTAAACTGAAGTACACTCACTGCACTGTGGGGTCTGGAAAACTACTATACACGCATATCATGGCACTTAACCCGAATGACTACACCTGAAAGTGGAAAACCCACTGTTAATACTACCTTCTCAGATACATTTTATCATTCTATAGACCCAGTAGTCATCGTATAATACTTTCATACTTTCATCGTATAATACTTTCATACTTACTAACTTTGGGTCTTCATGGGTATCCCCACAATCGGAGTGCACACCCTCTAGTGCTTTAACTCTTAATTCTATTAGTTCAACCTTCAAAAACTCAAACTTAGAATCTAGCACTCAACATGGATATCACCAAGCCTTCAATGAATCATACTACTTCCGACATAGCCTACCAATATCGCGACTCCAAACTTACATCTCTTTACTATGAGAATCAAGATCATATAAAAAGGCTCAACACGATCAATCAAAACTCCTTAACTTGGCTATTTAGAACACCATATACCATCTAACTAGTCTTTCTCCACCTCGCAACTCAACGGTACCACTCATCACACAAAACGTGTAATAGTCTTAGAAAATACTGCAACCTTAGATCACCTTGGGCATACTTCTATATTATATATGCAACATCATACTTCACTACGAATCAAATAAACTTAAGCTCTTGCATATATCGTTCAAGCCTATTAGATTACTTCCATAAAACTAGTATCATTAACCAAGAAATCATCACATCCACCTTCATGGACATCAATTGTTCAAAACTTAATGTCTAGTGCTAGACATGATTTTACAACCCAACCTTATGCATGATTCTCACTTGGATACCATGAAATAGACATCAAGAAACACTAGTACACTAGAACTTCCAAACAACAAATAATTGATCTTGACCTTACGATCTTCCTTATCATAACTCATTAGCCTTAATATTTTAACACATCAAGCCTACTAATTTTTTCCCACAAATCATACATCATTAATCTCATGCCATTTATTTTACCACCACATTCTACATTAAATTCAAGCATATAGTCATGTACCAATCATCTATCACTACTGAAAAATGCAACATAATATGCTAGTCCATAAAATTTGGGACATACTATACAAGCACCTCAAAAATTACTACATACCTTCTCACAAATAGTACTAGTTTACAATTACCAGCGAAAAGAAGGTCAAGGGGTAAAGTTACATAATAGACATGATCAACCTTAATCTTATATTATAACCTCACACGGCTTCACTAGACTTTGATTTTGTATTTTGAACAAGAAAATGAGATGAATGACAAGTCAACTATGCTAGTGAATTGAAAGAGCCCCACACGGGCTTCACTAGACTTTATTATTTTAAACAACACCTTGATGACAAGATTACATGAGATAGAAATTTAATACTCAATATCCAATGAACTAAGAATACACATCTTACTCTGTATAAATAAAATCAGAATCAAACACTTCCTTCAAGGACTATTATACCATCCACACATGCTACTAGTTACCATATTAGTCTATCACCATAAGGGGGTAAATCATTCTCAAACATCAGTTATTCAACTAAAATATTCATTTACACAAAAGTCACCCTTGCTCTGACTTCTAATTTTGTGACTTCACATCACTAACTTCTTGGTCTAATTTCACTACCAATAGGTCATAAAAACAACACTTTAACGCATACTACTATTCGGGTGGAAATACAGTTCCAAAATTCTACTACACATCATCCCCCCCTTATGCAAGACATTTGTAACATAAATTTGAAGGGGACTAAATGCAATTAATACCTCAAGCTGAAAAGCACGATTCCATTAGGATCAGTGTTTACATCGTAATCAATACACATTAAAGCACTAACAGACTCTTCTCAAGTGCTTGCATAAATTCTAACTCTTATATGGTTCAATCAGAAAGGACCATACCATTTAGATTCTAAACTTCTGCACTTGAATCACCTCAATAATGAGACATATTTGAGGACGTTAGAGTAAGGAAAGAATTCGGGATGACTTTTTTTTTACTTTCGTATGGGCGACACCATAGCACGAATTAGAGTATGAAAAAGGAACATTCTTACTCTATCGCATGAACTAGAACATGAAGAAAGAGAGACATTCCTAAATGCCTGGTAGCCTCCTGCTTATAAGTGTGGCGCGCTACACACCCATAAACAAGACTCTACCCGATGCAATTTCATAGACACCCTGGGACCGTGAACGATGCTTTGATACCAAGTTTGTCATAACTTGAACCGGGGCCCTAGCCATGACGAGCATTCCAAACCATGAAAACCTGAAACACCTCTATCTATCTGGTAATCATGGACATAATTCATATGATAATAAGATATGCGGAAGATACACAATATTATGAAAAACATGGTCATAAATCAAATAAAATCAACAAAGGGGAAATAATGTCCCACAACATATATCGACATCTGAACAACCGTCTATGAAATCTCTAATACATGACTGAAACAAATTATTGTTTGAAAAATAGGACAAGGCCCCCAGTAGTCCCAAAACTATTAAATGATAAATGAACTGACAGACATCAGGCCTTCCGAAATATAGAAGGCTCACCACTTGATTCTGCAAATCTGTCGGAAGAGATCTACTGGTTATCTGAACCCCTAAACTATGCCTCCAAACCTGGGAGAGAAGGGGGCCAATATAAAAGTAATAGTACGCAGAGAAACCAAAAATAAAATATAATATTTTTTTTCCAAATATAGGTGAGAACCATTATAAAGCAGTTCCATATCAAATCATTTGAAAACACATGGACATAATGTAATAGTTTTCAACAACAATGTAATGCAGCTGAGCTAGGTGGAATACTCTACATATAATATTTTCACCAATTGTTAAATCTCAATTGCCGCCAAAATTAGAGTATAAGTGAGGAGAAGACAGACAAGATCACATAGCAGGGTGTCTCAACCCAATAAAGTATAGTAGTGCCCAAGATTACTTATCCTGGGCTCCTAACCATAGTCCCAATTTGGGAATGACATAAAGTCGAGTACACAAGATCACTTAGCCTGGTACCAAATCCCTATGTCAGCAAACACGGTTTCCAGCGATGAGCCCTTACACTCAAACACCTTCTTCGGGCATCCACCTATCTCATGTAAAATCAATGCATCAAACTCCATTTAATTCAATCACATATCTTATTCTATAGGGTATCGTCACACCCTACTTGCAAGGCATCAATATCACATCATTCTTTCATGCAACCATTATATTCATCATATTTCAACATAACAACCCTCTCATTGCAATTCAAAACCATGACCATTTTCAAAATATTTCATGTCACTCTTGTCAAGATGATTTCAAACATTTCACATAATATGAGAATTTAAAACGAGATCATATAAAAAGAGGGATTTCATATAATTCATGCTCTCAAATTAAAATCTTTTCAGAATACATGCATATACATATATCTTAAATCAAACCACTTTGAGAATAAGCCTAAAGACCAAATCAATATCATAAAAAGTTTAAAACGGGATTATATTCATAATTTCAAAACCCCCATTTTTAAAACATGAATTTTTAAGCCCATGAGATTTTTGAGATAAACCCACGTACCTCTATATGCGAAGATGATAGGTTCTTCTTGAAGCCTACGTTCTAGGAGTTCCAAATACGCAATTAGTTTCAGAAACCCACAATTGAATCTTGAGTTGCTTGGGTCTTTATTTTGAAACCCTAAGGAGAGTTTTTGAGCAATTTTAATGAATGAAGGTGTATTTTAAGGTATTTTGGGAACTGAATTTCGTGTTTATGGCTAAATAAGGGTGGGAAATAGACCATTTTTCCCCAAAAATGGAGTGTTTAAGTCACTTGAATAATAATATATGCGGCGCAAACCTTATCAAATAATATAGGTTATGCGGCGCACTCTTTATCGCACACATTAGGTTGTACGTCTCACACCTTATGGCATAATTTAGGGTGTGCGTCGCACACCTTATGCTGCACAACACACTCTACTTTGCAAATCCATAACTTCTTCCTCTGGTGTTTGAATTTTTTGAAATTGGTATCGTTGGAAAGATAATTCGAATACCTTTCATTTGATATATAGTAGGCACTGTAATTCAATACATACAAAGAGTAAGAGTCAATTGAAGTTGACCTAAGTTTCAACTCTTACTAAAATTCGAATGATAGGAAAACTTTCAACTTGTCCTTGAGCTTGGGGACCTATATGATCTCAATTCATGCTCAACTAGGTTTCCACACTACATAATTTATTAACACATTAAACTTGCATTGGATTTATGGCTTTTAGAACCTTTACGTGAAGAAAATGATGATTTTCTTTCTCGTCCAAAATGCGGGGTGTTACAAAATTTTGTTAGAAAATGGAAAATACAACCATATGGAGTACATTTTAGCTGCACCGTACTCCAAATACACTAAACTGAACTTTAAAAGTACTAATACATTTCTTACCTGTTGGTGTTTAGCATTCAAAAGTTTTATTGTCTTTGGTCGGAAGATAGCCACAACGACAGTTTCAAGAATGAAGATTAAACTGAAAAGAAGCCATGCTCGCTCTGGAGTTCCTGCTACATAATACAACATTACTCTACAACGTTGAAGCCACTTTCCTAATCCTTGGAGTCTAAGTTCTTCCGAGAATGAAATATGATTAGGTAACACATCCTCAACATCATTTGAATTAGTGACAGGAGGGTTACTATCGCGATGTTCTCGATCAGCGTACAAACTACTTCTCTGCAACAAGGCTAGAATCATTGGGTCCAATACATTCTCCTATAGCATCACTGCAAAATTAGGATCAAGCCCTTTATCTTGCAATAAATTAGCTAATTCACGATCAGTGTGTCTTTCTTTCCTCTTTAACATAGATGTAATCCTGGGATCAAACAACTTTTCTTGAAATGCAAGTGCCAAATTCAAGTCCAGTATCTGTTGGTTTGTAGAGGTGGATGTACTAGAATCACTGCCTTGGCTTTTAAGGCCACTGCTAGAACAAACAACCAATGAACTATTATGCTCTAAATTTTTGTCAACATATGATGATCCTACTTCAGGCTCTTGAACAACTGAACGACAGGAACTACTATGTAGAGCTAGACTTGGTCTTCCACTATCTATGCTCTTATCACTATTAATCCCCTCAATGTTATTCCAGGTACTGCCATCACCAGTGCAAGGCACAGTTTCATTACCAAAATGACCAGCATCAGCACTACTACTGCATTTGACACTTGAGCCACACCCCTCAGAAGAGCTTGCGGAGCTATTTTGGTCTTTTTTGCAGAAACCTTCTCTAAGGCGGATAACTGTGGTCTGCATGGCATCTCGTCTAGCTGCTAATGGGTCTGTAACTGATAAATGCCGTGAAACAGCAGCACCCAACAGCACAGATGCTACAACTGCATAACTGATACAATGTCCAAAGTACCTGAAATAAAATTGTTGCAGTTAAACATTAGAAGATTTTTTTTTATAACAAAAGATTAGAAGTTTATATTCAACAAATAATATTAAAAGGGATGCATATGCCACAAGTATTAGAAGACTTGATTATGGAAGAAAATGAATTAGCATGGGTTAACAACAAACTAATAATGAACTCCAAAACAGATCAAGAACACCCGAGATGTACCGACAACAAAAAGTATGATGAATCAACTTTTTAGAGGCTTAAAACCATACGAGCAAGCTCCCAAGTTCCAATCTGATTGAATGAAATGTTAGTGAATTCATTACTTACCACAAAGAAATAAGAAATTATTTCACAATATGAGTCAGAAAAGGAGACAAATATATGTAGGAAATGAACTACCAAGGATTATCAGGGCAGCTGATGTTGTAGCCCCAAGCCAGTTTGATTCCTTTGCTGTCAGATCATACAGGATAGAATACACAAGAAGTACTACAAGTGAACCAACATATAGAAGTCCAAGATGCAGAGCCCTGCAGAGCCCAAGTTCAAAGTGAAGAAGAGTAAATTATAGACTTCAGATAAAATGTTGAAAAGATAGTGCAGAAAATATGATGAGCAGTATAAATGAGAACCCACTGAACACATAATATAACAAGGTGACTTTCTAATCTAAAGCAGCATTTAAATTAATTTGCTTAGCAGTAGGATTTTAAGATCTACTATTTTTACTAGACTACTGGAGAGTGTGTTTTGTTTTCTTAGAGTTAGTATTCCATTTATTCAAATAGATTTGAGTTACACCCATTGTTTAGCATTCTTTGGCTCTTAATTTTAAAAGTCTGTTAGTTGAGAACATTTTGGCCTATCTTCCTATCTTTGTTCAAATCCCTAGCCAACAAGAATGATGTCCCCCTTCATAAAGTATACATCTTACTCTGTCTTTCTATTGCCTATAAACATTCTAGCACATCAATGATGTCTTCTGTTAGAGCTAATCATCGTGTTTACACCAAAAATAAAGAAGTGCTAAACTATTTATGTTGATCTTCTGGACATCCTCAAAACGACCCTTGTTTCTTTCTGTCCAAACTATCCACCATATATATGTTGAACAATTTTCTATCTCTCCTTCTTTATTACATTTACATCCCCATTCTAGCTGCTTAGTACTTTTTTAATGCTCCCAAGTTCTACCCACCTGATCCCCTTCAGGTTGAAAACATTCTCTACAGCTGCTCTATCTGTTTCCAATGTAATGAAAGATGGTTGACTGTGTAAAGAAAGGATCTTGGGCCTAACTCAACCCTAAAAGCTAGCACATGAGGGGAGGATTTATCAAGTCCATATAAGAAGACTGACAGTTCACTCCCCAACAATATAGGACTTTCACCCACTCTAATACCACCTTCACGCCCAGGCCTAACAAGAGCGTGGTCCGGGAGCTTAAACGTGGATGGACCTGCTATTTGAGAAGGAATATCAACTTCTATTTTTATACAAGAGAGACTAGATGAGCTGTTGTTACTAAATTCATTGGGTCTATCAGCACGTACAGGTTCATGTATTGTGCCGTTAGGTTTTGCAGCAGTTCCAACATTTTCAGTAGCACCACAAGTTGAATTTTGATGCACTGCAGTAAGGAAAGAAAACTTAAACATAACTTGATATAACAACACAAGCTTCTCAAATACAGGTTCTAGAAAGAACAAAGATAACAAACAAATAGAAGGCAATAAAGATAATGATAAGTCTAGACGAGCTTAGGGACAGGCTCCAAACTGAACACAGTGCTCGTCATTCTTGTTCTAGATAAGATCAGACAACTTATTATTTTGATGTTAAGAGTTTCTTGTAGAGGGAGCTGAATCTGTTTTGCAACTTTGGAGGCCTTGTAAAGTACAAAGAGGCTCATTTTTGTAAAGAAAATACCGTCCACATAGTATATATGCTATCATTTTAAAAAAAATATGGTGCTTGCTGGTTTTACCAATATCATGTATGCTTGTACTTTCTAATGCAACCTCCTGGCGAAAAAACTAACCACCAATAGGCTTCTTTCAGCATAGAAGATTCTAAGACTGTCTTACTAGGAATTAGGTAAGTGCAAGTTCTTGAAGGGAAATTATTTGCATCATTGAAGATCAGAAAGCCAGGTATACAAGAGATTAGACATGTTAAAGAAAAAATAACAGGTTTAATATCAGGAAAGACATCAAAAACTCTCATTGACATATAAATGATGGATCCCAAATAACTTCAGAAGTTACACACAAAAGAAAAATGGTATAGAAACCAATTCCACCTTCATAATAACAATGTTTGCTTGATGTAAGCATAAACATTATCAGGAAAGACATCAAAGACTCTTATTGACATATAAATAATGGATCCCAAATAACTTCAGAAGTTACAAGCAAAAGAAAAATGGTACAGAAACCAATTCCACCTTCATAATAACTATGTCTGCTTGATGTAAGCATAAACATAAAGAACATACTGACATACCAAAAAATTATCAAAATGTTCTACAATGTAGTGCATATTTTTTTTTCATTTTTTGAAATTGAACGCAGTGCATACTTTAAAAATGTGCAAACAATATTTAATATGGCAGGTGAAGCATCAAGTACTGGAAGGAAAATTTAAAACATGGTGGAGAAAAATGAAAGAGGGTATCTGAAAGAATGATGAGAGAGTAGGGTGGAACTCCCTCATAGCAAGTCAAATGAAGTTTAAAACTATATAAAGAAGATGAAACTAGAGGCTTCTGTATGTGTCTCACATACTTGGCATAAACCATATGTGAATGAGCATAACAGAATCAGATGTACTGAGATAAAGCAGGCATTTGATTGCAGATCAAATGGAAGAGTCAGCCAACCGACCAGATTTAAGAGCAGCTCTGGTCCATGCACCATTTTGAGGTAAAGTTATATGGTTAAAAATTTAGACGTTACTTAATATATGAACAAATTGAACATGAACTGCCCAGTTAGAAAAGTGCTTTTTGTAGCTACCCAGTGACAACCTTAGTGAAAGAATACATCAATGAGAAGTTAACTCAGTAAGCTTAATGAGCTTTCCCCTGCAAGGAATGAAAGTGTAGATGACCTGACATCAAATATATGATTGTTATTATACACACAATCTCCATACAACAGCAACAACATACCCGATGTATATTCGGGCAGAATATATGCAAACCATACCTCTACCTCAGAGACGAAAAGAAAATGGTAGCACCAATCCTCATTAAATACTTCATAAGATAAAAAACAGCCAATACTTACAAAACCAAATGAAGCAAAAGAAGTTCATTGTCTTGATACCAGCAAGTAAAAGAAATGTTTACAATTGGAGATTCAAAAAGGTTGCAAAAGAAAGAAGCAAACTTTCTATTTAACAAGTATCAAAGGGGGGAAAAATAAGAGTAAAACCAATAAGTATACGAGAAGTCTGAATACTATAGTCAATGAACAAAATATGAATTGTAGTTTGGCCATTTAGCATCCATCACTCCAACAGAGAATCAGGACTTGCAAAAAGGTCGAAAGGTTTGCTTATCGAGTATTTCAAGATTGTGATTTGAACCTCTTTCATAATAAAGTCTTCGTCGAGGGTATCTACCTTTCTTTTCAACATGTTGATCTCATAATTCAACAGCATGTTCATCTCACTGTAGCTCTTAACTTCCTCCCACATAAAATCCCTCTCCTGAAACACTTTTGGTAGTATCATCTTTACAATGCCAAGTTCCTTTATGCATTCTTGCAAATCATTAGTGAGCTGGTTGATATTTTCATCCTTTTTTAGCACCTTCGAGAATCAATCGTAAACCATGAAAAACAAGAAAGACACAAAGATTACCAATAACATTTCATAAGAAATTCAAAACAAACTCATAGCCTAGAAGTTAAACCAAATCATGAATCCTTTTTAACTATTAAAATTCATAGTAGACAACTCATGAGCTTGTCCAAGAATTAAGTCAGATGAACGAGCAAACTTCGGGTAACTTTACCACATCAGAGCACAATTAGATCAATGGGTTTGAGGACATAACAAAGTTTTTCATGTTCTTAGTTGGTTCAAGTGATTACACATTAAGGTGATCAGACATTTCACAAAAGACTACCACATGCCAGCAACTTATGTATACAAGTTCATAAAGAAAACTGTGAACTTTAGATGGAACAAAGATGAACCTAAAATAAAAAAGAAGTAGAAAGATAATGCAGAGAGAGTAACATGCGAACAGGCTATCATATATGAAGACAAGGTATCCAAAGTTGAAAAATAAAAACTATTCAATTACAACGAGATCTTAACATTGCCTGCTTACCTGAAGCTCGAGATATTTCAACTTGGGTGTGGCATAAGAAAGAGCGTCCAGCGCATTTTGCACTTCATATTTGAGAATGTCGTTACCTCTAACTGTTATGGCTAGATTAGCCTGAAGTTGTTTTATGTTCATCTCCTCGGAATAGAGCTTCTCCCTTAGCACAGTTGTCAGCAAAGTCTCTGATTTAAGCTCTTTAACCTTTTCCTAGTAGTTTTCCCGAACATAATCTCTATTGTTTGGAGCTACTTGATATTCCACTTGTAACTAAGTGAGATACTGCCTTAGATTTTGATTCTCCTCTGACACTTGCTCTATTCTCTTAGACAAATCTTCAAGGTGTTTCTCCGAAAATGACATCTTGATTCTATTATCTACTTCCTTCTCATTAAATGAAGAGACTTTCCTTTGTAGAGAGACATTCTGCTCTACAAGCTCCCTCGTCCTTTCACGAGTCTATGTTGTTTAATTTGGAATTTCTCAAGTTTTAGAGACCAATTGCTGGATCTTCTATCCAACTCCTTTTCTAATACTGATTGTAACTCATTCTTTTCTGCCTCCAATCTTCGTGTCCATGAATCTAGTTCTGCCTGTAATATGCTGGCTTGTTGCTTAGCAGAAGCCCTTTCAGTAACTTAATTCTGTAGCATGCTTGAAACTTCCGAAGACATTTTTACCTTCTTTTTTTTCAATCTTGTAATAGTACGAATCAACAATGGAACGCTAAGGTCTCTGCCATGAAGAAACATTTATTATTACTTTGGACAAGCAAATACAAATTAAAACATCAGTTTAAGTATGAAAAAGAAAGCTATAGCAAAATGATATGCATACCGTCTTGAATTACGACTAGATTTCTTAGGATGAACTTTCTTACTGTGACCATGGGGAGATTTACTCAGATCCGTGAAATTCTTTTTTTCCTGACCCACTGTCATAGAAGGATCTAGATGACAATGAAACACTCCTCCAAGAAGAAACTTCTTTGGACTTTAATGGTGGTGAAGGGGTCTTGTTTGCATCATTAGTTAATGATCGAAAAAAGAAGAAGTTGTTCTTCATCATCTCTATGTATGTAGACTGTACATGAATCAAACTAGTGTCCATGAGATTTCAAAGGACAAAGCAAAACACTCATAAATAGCCACTCAAAAATCATTATCCATTCATGAAAATATTGTAAGCTAACTAAATACTTTGAGACAAAGCAAAACATCTCTCTTTCTACATGCTTCTTCTTCAAAAACAACATACGTAAATTGCACAAGAACAATTCAAAGAACTTATCAAATCATTTTGATAAAACAAATAATCATGGTAAATAATTAAAAAAAAAAATTACTAAATCAAAGAGTTGAAAGAGTAAGAGCTGGCAAAAGGTTGTTAGAATCTGTAGGATTCTTGTTAGTTTTTCTTGAAATGTAAAAATAGCAAAAGACTAGAATGGAGAAAACTTTTTTTTCTGTGTCTTTCATTCATCATCGTACAATGCATATATACAACTAACAGGGATCTGTAAATTGCAAGTAAATATTTACAAGGATCCAGAAATATGGCAAGTGAATATTTACATACTCATAATGAAAAACTTGAGAAATACCCATGAGAGAGAGAGAAGAAAAGTGTAACAAATATTTTGTGTTATTCAATGCCTATTAATAGCCATATAAGGTCAAATTTTCCATATAATAAAAATAAAATGTAAACTATAAATTAACTTTTTCAAATTACAACACAAATTAACTTAAATTATGAAATTTAAGATATTTATTTTTTCAAAATTTAACTTTTCCATATAAACATCACTGAATTGATATAAACACTATTTTGAAACATGATAAATTAATTAAATAACCCAAAAATATTGTAATATTGTATTTCTTTTATCTCTAGATCTTTTTTTAATACATAAGAAATACTGAAGTCATACAGTAATCTCTTTTCTTTTTATAGTCTAAACTTACCATTTAAAAATTATTTCATTTGAATTAATAAGATCATAGTAGATTATACAAAATCAGTTAATAAATGATATATATCTCCATTAAATAAATAAAGTACGATATAATTGTAATAAGACTACACAACAATAAATTAATCTCACTTAATTAGATTAAATTTTATGATCATAATATATAGACTAAAGTTCCATAAATTTAATGTTGTAAATTTCAAAATATATTTATGGCGAAAGTAGTAGTCAATGTTTGTTGTTTTTTTTAATCAATATATGCATATCAATTACGGAACATTGCATATATTCTTTATTAAAATAATTGTCAATATTAACTTATTTTTACCGCAATTTAATCTAATTAGTTTGATAACAATACAATTATTATTAATATTATATATTTGTTAACCATAAATTTGTCCTAATTTTATTGCTTGATTATATTTAATTAATCTACAATTACATAAAGGGCTCAAATGTGGAAGCAATTGATATTAATTACCTTTATAATTTAAAAAATTTAATCCCATGAATTTCTCATATTCTTATAGTTTGATTATATCAAATTGATATTAATTACCTTTATAATTTTGGGAAGAATTTTTAAATGGTAACGATTATTTTTTTCCAAATTGCTGATTTATTTCTTAAAAATTTCTTATAAATTTATAATTTGATTATAGTTAATTGATTATTTAATTATCTTTATAATTTGCTATAAACTCAAATAAGGTAACCATTATTTTTTTCTCAATTACAGATTTTCTTAAATTCAATCTTTTATTATTTTACTAAAATCGTTCAAATTTAATTATTTTGAGGCATGACATCTTTTTGTATATAAATCTTTTTTAATACATAAGAAATGCTAAAGTCATTCAATAATCTCCTTTATTTTTATAATACAAACTTACCATTCTAAAATCATTTCATTTGAATTAATAAGACATAGTAGATTGCACAAAATCAATCAATTAATTATATGCATTTTTATTAAATAAATAATGTACGAAATTGTTGTGATAAAACTATACAATCAACTAATTAATTTCAATTAATTAGAATCAATTATATGATCATAATATATAGACTCGATTTCTTTAAATTTAATGTTGTAAATTTTAAAACATATTTATGGCTAAAGTAGAAGTCAGTGTTCGATGTTTTTGTAACCAATATATGCATATCAATTACGAAACTTTGCATGTATTTTTTATTAAAATAATTGTCAATATTAACTGATTTCTAACTCAATTTAATCTAATTAATTTGATAACAACAAAATTATTATTAATATTATATATTTACTTACCATAAATTTGTCCTAATTTTATAGCTTGATTGTAGTTAATTAATCTACAATTACATAAAGGGCTCAAATATGAAAACAATTGATATTAATTACCTTTATAATTTTGGCAATTCAATCCCATGAATTTCTCATGTTTTTTATTGATTGATTATATTAAATTGATATCAATTACCTTTTTAATTTTGGGAAGAATTTTAAAAAGGTAACGATTATTTTTTTTCCTAATTACTAATTTATTTCTCAAAAAAATCTTATAAATTCATAATTTGATTATGATTATTTAATTATCTTTATAATTTTCTAAAATCTCAAATAAGGTAAAAATTATTTTTTTTCTAAATTATGGATTTTTTTATATTTAATCTTTTATTGTTTTACTAAAATAGTTCAAATTTAATTATTTTCAGAGATGACAACTTTTTATCTCTAAATCTTTTTTAATACATAAGAAATGCTAAAGGCATACAATAATCTTTGTTCTTTTTATAATCCAAACTTACCATTTATAAATTATTTCATTTGAATTAATAAGATCATAGTAGCTTCCACAAAATCAATTAATTAATTATATCTATTTTTATATAAAAAAAATGATGTACGACATAATTGTAATAAAATTACACAATCAACTAATTAATTTCAATTAATTAGAATCAATTTTATGATCATAATATATAGACTCAAGTTCCTTAAATTTAATATTGTAAATTTTAAAATATATTTATGGCTAAAGTAGTAGTCAGTGTTCGTTGTTTTTGTACCAATATATGTATATCAATTACGAAACTTTGCATATATTTTTTTATTAAAATAATTGTCAATATTAACTGATTTTTACATCAATTTGATATAATTAAATTTATAACAATAAAATTATTATTAATATTATATATTTATTTACTATAAATCTATCCTAATTTTATAGCTTGATTATATTTAATTAATCTACAATTACATAAAGTACTCAAATATGGAAACAATTGATATTAATTACTTTTATAATTTCAAAAATTTAATCCCATGAATTTCACATATTATTATAGTTTGGTTGTATCAAATTTATATTAATTACCTTTATAATTTTGGGAAGAATTTTAAAAAGGTAACGATTATTTCTTTTCCTAATTACTGATTTATTTCTCAAAAATTTCTTATCAATATACAATTTGATTATTTAATTATATTTACAATTTACTAAAGACTCAAATAAGATGACAATTTCTTTTCTTAATTATGGATTTTCTTATATTCAATCTTTCATTGTTTCACTAAAATAGTTCAAATTTAATTGTTTTGAGGAATGATACTTTTTTGTCTATAAATCTTATTTAATATATAAGAAATGCTAAAGTCATACAATAATCACCTTTATTTTTATAATCCAAACTTATCATTTAAAAATAATTTCATTTGAATTAATAAAATCATAGTAGATTGTACAAAATCAATCAATTAATTATATGTATTTTTATTAAATAAATGATGCACGAAATTGTTGTAATAAAACTATACAATCAACTAATTAATTTCAATTAATTAGAATCAATTTTATGATCATAATATATAGACTCAAGTTCCTTAAATTTAATGTTGTATGTAAATTTTAAAATATATTTATAGCTAAAGTAGTAGTCAACGTTCGTTGTTTTTCTTACCAATATATGCATATCAATTACGAATCTTTCCATATATTATTTTACTAAAGTAATTTTCAATATTAACTAATTTCTAGTTAAATTTAATCTAATTAATTCGATAGCAATAAAATTACTATTAATATTATATATATATTTACCATAAATCTGTCCTTATTTTGTAGCTTTATTTTATTTAATTAATCTACAATTGTATAAAGGGCTCAAATATGAAAATAATTGATATTAATTACCTTTATAATTTCAGAAAATCAATCCCATGAATTTCTCATGTTTTTATAGATTGATTACATTAAATTGATATCAATTACCTTTTTAATTTTTGAAAGAATTTTAAAAAGGTATCAATTATTTATTTTCCTAATTACTAATTTATTTTTCAAATATTTCTTATAAATTTATAATTTAATTATGGTCAATTTATTATTATTATCTTTATAATTTGCTAAAAACTCAAATTAGGTAACAATTATTTTTTTCCTAATTACGGATTTTCTTATATTCATTCATTTATTTGTTTACAAAAATAGGTCAAACTTAATTATTTTGACGGATGACAACTTTTATTAATATATTTTTATTCAGAATGATTACAATATTTTCTATATAAATTGATCAATTACTATTTATTAATTGGTTATTCTCTTAAATAATTTTTCTTGTAATATTTCTTTCAGTCATTTGAAATGAAATCATTCATATTTATTTTCTCATAATACTATTATTAAAAACATATGAAATGTAATTTATTAAATATGAAATATGAAATAATATTAAATATTTAAATAATCAGCAAAATAGCCTTTTGTTATGAAATGATGGTTTTTTGTTGTAAAAATTCAAATAGGTAGTTCTCAATATGAAACTTGTCTTAGTTTTAGGCTAGACTATCCTCCTTTATTATATAGATAGATAATTTCAACAAAATTAATTAGAGTATTTTCTTATAAAAATAATATAAACTATTATTTTTAATTATGCTTCTATTTTATTACGCAGTATTTGATTCTACGTATTAAAAATAACATTGAATCAATGGTCAAAGTGGAGGGACTTCTTTCTTTATTGGGTTTTTTTTTTGGGAAAGAAGACACTTTCTTGACTACCAACCACCCAACACAAAGCTTACACTTCTTGGTAGATTGGCTATTTTTTCATACGGTACTTATTTATATATATTTTCTTTGATATTTGTTATATTGTTAGTTTTATTCTGAGTATCGTATTAGATTATATGCATTTATCTTTTATGTTTGGTATATTATTATGATCCTAAGCTGGGAGTCTATCGAAAACATCCTCTCTACTTCACCTGAGTACTGATATGATCTGCATATACTAACCTCCCCAGACCCCACTATGTGGGAATACACTGGGTGTTGTTGTTTCTTATACAGTATTTGATTCAATGTATTAAAACTAACACGAATTACATGATTTTTTTTTACATAATACCCCCACTGTAAGCGTGTTAATGCATGCATTAGATCCATTACATTACTAATGTCATAAATTTTAAGGTATTAGTAATACACACCTCAATACACAATAAAGTATATAACTAATTTTTGCATTAGTTATACATAAGATAAAAAGATATATATCAAACAAGGGACTACTAATACATATTAAATTAATGGATGCATTAATTTTTATGTAATACATTACATGCTTTATCACAGATTTGATTATTATTCCTTGTCTTGAGCCGGGAGTCTATCGGAAACAACCTTTCTACTTCTCCGGAGGTAGTGATATGGACTATGTATATTTTAATTTTGAGTGTTGCACAAATAAATACTTAGACTATCATATAAAGTTAAAATAAATATATATATGCGAGTCTTGTATCACAATTTGTCATGCAAAATTTGTGCAACTCATACAATTTGTCAAGTAATTAAAGCATTTGTGTCTAGGGGAGTGCATCGGTCGGTTCGGTTGGATTTTACATATTATCGTTAGATTTATCGATTTTTGGTTTTTAAATATGCTAAACCAATAACCAAATCCATAAAATATTTTTCTCAGTTTTTAGTATTTAACGATTTGGTTTTCGGTTTAACTGATTAAAAAATACTCATAAAATAGAAATAGTAGTAACTAACATGTAAAAAATGAATCTTAGTTGCAACAAAAATCCTACATGAAGTGTTTAAATTTACAAAAATCTTCAAGTTTGAACTAAATGTTGTTAGGAGAAATTAAGAGTTTATATAATTGAAATAATAGGTTTGTTAATTTGTATAAATAAAAGATAAATATATAATAAGTAATATATATTTTCTTATTGGGTTATCGGTTTACCCAATAACTCAATAAAAAAAAAATCGAATCGAACCAATAATCCAATAATTTTTTGTAACACCCCATACTTTCAGACTTGAACGTAAATTGTCATTTCTACTTGTACACATTCCAAAAACCATAAATCTATTGTGAATATAGTATTTTAATCAACTATGTAGTGTATAAATCTAGTTGAGCATGAATTGAGATCATAGAGGTCCCCTAACTCAAGGACGAGTTGAAAGCTTTTCCATCGATTGAGTTATAGTAAGCATCAAAATTTGGATCAAGTTCAATCGGTCATTACTCTTTGTATATATTGAATTATAGTGCCTACAATATATCAAATGAAAGGCCTTCAAATTATCTTTCCAACGATACCAATTTCGCAAATATCCGACACCTGAGGAAGAAGTTATGGCTTTGCAAAGTGGAGTGTATCGTGCAGCATAAGGTGTACGACGCACACCCTAACTTATGCCATAAGGTGTGCGACGCACAACTTAAGGTGTGAGATAAAGAGTGCGCCGTACAACCTATATTATGCGATAAGGTGTGCGCCGCATACATTACTACTCAAGTGACTTAAACACTCCATTTTTGGGGCAAAATGGTCCTTTTCCCACCCTTACTTAGCCATAAACACGAAATTCAGTCCTTAAATACCCTAAAATACACCTTCATTCATCAAAATTGCTCAAGAACTCTCCTTAGTGTTTCAAAATGAAAACCCAAGAAACTCAAGATTCAACCGTGGTTTTTGAAACTAATTGCATATTTGTAATCCCCAGAATGTAGGCTTAAAAAAACACCTCTCATCTTCACATATATAGGTACGTGGGGTTATCCTAAAATCTCATGGGCATTTAAATTCATGTTTTATAATGGGGTTTTTGAAACTACAAATATAATCATGTTTTGAACATTTCTATAATATTGATTTGGCCTTTAGGCCTATTTCCAAAGTGATTTGACATATTATATATGTGTATGCATTTGTTTCAAAAAGGTGTTAATTTGAGAGCATGAATTATATGGAATCCCTCTCTTGATGTGAATTTGTTTTAAATGTTCATATGATTTAAATTATTTAAAAACATCTTGAAAAGCATGACATGAAATATTTTGAGAATTGATATGATTTTGACTTGAAAACGAGAGGGCTATTTGTGTTGAAACATGTTGAATACAATGGTTTAATAAGAAGAATAATGTGATAATGACACAATTGGGAAAGACTATATCATGTAGATTCTAAACTTTTTGCACTTGAATCACACCAATAATGGGATATGTCGGAGAACATCAGAGTAAGGAAAGAATTTGAGATGACTTTACCTTCATATGGGCGACACCATAGCTCGAATGACAGTATGAAAGAGGAATATTTTGACTCTATTGCATGAACTGGAACATGAAGAAAGAGAGACATTCCTAAATGCCTAGTAGCCTCCTGCTTATAAGTGTAGTGCACTACACACCCATAAAGAAGACTCTACCTGACATGATTTTGTAGAAACCCTGAGACTATGAATCGTGCTCTAATACCAAGTTTGTCACAACCCGAACTGGGGCCCTGGCCGTGATGAGCATTCCGAACCATGAAGGCCTGAAACACCCCTATTTGTCTGATAATCATGCACATAACTCATATGATAAAAGAAATATGGAAGATAAACAATATCACGAAAACATGGTCAAAAATCATATGAAATCAGTAACGGGGAAAAATGACCCACAATCTCAACACAACATCTCTATAAAGTCTGCGAAATCTCTACTACATGACTGAAATAAATATCTATCTGAAAACTGGGACAAGGCCCCCAGTAGATCCAAACTAATAAATGATAAATAAAACTACCAAATATTAGGCCTTTCAAAATATAGAAGGCTCACTAAGTGACTCTGCAAATTTGTATGAGGAATCTATTGATTTTCTGGACCCCTAGACTGTGCCTCCAAACCTGAGAGGGAAGATGGTCAGTAAAAAAGTACTGGTACGCAGAGATATCAAAACAAAACATAATATTTTTACAAAATATAGTTGAGAGCCATTATAAAGAAGTTTCATATCAAATCATTTGAAAACACATGGGCATAATGTAATTGTTTTCAACAATAATGTAATACAACTGAGCTAGGTGGAATACCCTACATATCATATTTACACCAACTATCAAACCTCGATTGCCACCGAGATTAGAGTATAAGTGAGCGGAAAACACACAATATCACACAACAGGGTGTCTCGACCCAATGGTAGTGTGCAAGATCACAAATCAGGGATCCTAACCATAGTCCCAACTTGGGAATGACATAAAGTCAGGTACGCAAGATCACAAAGCAGGGTACGAAATTCTCATGTCGGCAAACACAGTTTCCAGCGATGATCCCTTACACTCAAACACCTTCTTCGGGCATCCACCTATCTCATGTAAAATTAATGCATTTAAATTTTATCTGATTCAATCACATATCATATTTTGTAGGGTATCGTCATACCCGACTTGTAAGCCATCAATATCACATCATTCTTCTCATTCAACCATTGTATTCAACATGTTTCAACACAAATAGCCCTATCATTTTTAAGTCAAAACCATATCAATTGTCAAAATATTTTATGTCATGCTTTTCAAGATGTCTTCAAACATTTACATCATATGAACATTTAAAACAAATTCACATCAAGAGAGGGATTCTATATAATTCATGCTCTCAAATTAACACCTTTTTGAAACCCATGCATATACATATATAATATGTGAAATCACTTCAGAAATAGGCCTAAAGACCAAATCAATATTATAGAAACGTTCAAAACATGATTATATTCATAGTTTCAAAACCCCCATTGTAAAACATGAATTTAAAGGCCCATGAGATTTTAGGATAACCCCACGCACCTCTATATACGAAGATGATAGGTGTTTCTTGAAGCCTATGTTCTGGGGATTCCAAATATGCAATTAGTTTCAAAAACCCACGGTTGAATCTTGAGTTGCTTGGGTTTTTATTTTGAAACCCGAAGGATATTTCTTGAGCAATTTTGATGAATAAAGGTGTATTTTGGGGTATTTGGGGACTGAATTTCGTGTTTATGGCTAAATAAGGGTGGGAAAAGGACCATTTTGCCCTAAAAAGTGGAGTGTTTAAGTCATTTCAGTAGTAATGTATGCAGCACACACCTTATCGAATAATATAGGTTGTGCGGCGCACTCTTTATCGCACACATTAGGTTGTGCGTCGCACACCTTATGGCATAAGTTAGGGTGTGCGTCACACACCTTATGCTGCACGACACACTCCACTTTGTAAAGCCATAACTTCTTCCTCGGGTGTCAGATTTTTGCGAAATTAGTATCGTTGGAAAGATAATTCAAAGGAATTTCATTTGATATATAGTAGGCACTATAATTAAATATATACAAAGAGTAATGACCGATTGAAGTTGACCCAAGTTTTGATGCTTACTAAAACTCAATAGATGGAAAAGCTTTCAACTCGTCCTTGAGTTAGGGGACCTCTATTATCTCAATTCATGCTCAACTAGATTTATACACCACATAGTTGATTAAAATACTATATTCACAATAGATTTATGGTTTTTGGAATGTGTACAACTAGAAATGACAATTTACGTTCAAGTCTGAAAGTATGGATGTTACAAAAAATTATTGGGTTATTGGTCCGGTTCGATTTTTTCTTATTGGGTTATTGGGTAAACCAATAACCCAATAAGAAAATATATATGACTTATTATATATTTATCTTTTATTTTAACAAATTAACAAACCTATTATTTCAATTATATAAACTCTTAATTTCTCCTAACAACATTTAGTTCAAACTGGAAGATTTTTGTAAATTAAACACTTCATGTAGGATTTTGTTGCAACTAAGATTCATTTTTTACATGTTAGTTACTACTATTTCTATTTTATGAGTATTTTCTTATCGGTTAAATCGAAAACCGAATCGTTAAGGACTAAAAACCGAAAAAAAATATTTTATTGGTTTGGTTATTGGTTTAGCATATTTAAAAATCAAAAACCGATAAATCTAACGATAATATGTAAAACCCAACCGAACCAACTGATGCACTCCCCTAGACACAAACGCTTTAATTACTTGACAAATTGTATGAGATGCACACATTTTGCATGACAATTTGCGATACAAGACTCACACACACACACACATATATATATATATATATATATATATATATATATTTATTTTAACTTTATATGATAGTCTAAGTATTTATTTGTGCAACACTCAAAATTAAAATATATAATATTTGCTGATGATGTCAAGTTGAAAACACATTTATGTATTATGTCAAACGTATAATTCCTTTTTTGAACTATAGTTATAACATGTAGCATGAGTGAATGTACTCTAATTTTAAGTTGATGAATTCACCTAACATTACTACAATTAGTAGAGTAATGAGAAAAATTAAATTCATTGCTATTTATTTATATTTTAAAAAAGCAAGGTGGAGTCAGAGAGCAATTATCATAATTAAAGAGGAGCTAAAGGTATAATTAAATGAGAAGCATGGAGTCTTTTGATAGAGTGTATTAAAAAATTAATAACAACAACAACAACAATAAATTCAGTGTATTTCCACATATTGGAGTCTGGAGAGGGTAAGATGTATGTAGTCCATATCACTACCTCCGGAGAAGTAGAAAAGTTGTTTCCGATAGACTCCCGGCTAAAGACAAGGAATAATAATCAAATATGTGATAAAGAATGGAATGTATTACGTATAAATCAATGCATCCATTGATTTAATGTGTATTAGTAGTCCCTTGTTTGATATATATCTTTTTATTTTATGTATAACTAATGCAAAAATTAGTTATATACTCTATTGTGTATTGAGGTGTGTATTACTAATACCTCAAAATTTATGACATTAGTAATGCAATGAATCTAATGCATGCATTAACATGCTTAAAGTGGGGGTATTATGTAAAGAAAAATTATGTAATTCGTGTTATTTTTAATACATTGAATCAAATACTGTATAAGAAACAACAACAGCAACAACAACACCCAGTGTATTTCCACATAGTGTGGTCTGGGGAGGTTAGTGTATGCAGATCATATCACTACTCAGGTGAAGTAGAGAGGATGTTTCCGATAGATCCCTAACTTAGGATCATAATAATATACGAAACATAAAAGATAAATGCATATAAACTAATACGATGCGCAAAATAAAACTAACAATATAACAAATATCAAAGAAAATATATATAAATTAGTACCGTATAAAAAAATAGTCAATCTACCAAGAAGTGTCAGCTTTGTGTTAGGTGGTTGGTAGTCAAGAAAGTGTCAGCTTTCCCAAAACGAAAAACCCCAATAAAGAAAGAAGTCCCTCCACTTTCACCATTGATTCAATGTTAAGTCTAAAATGTAGAATCAAATACTGCGTAAGAAAATAGAAGCATAATTAATGCAAATATTATTAATATACCATATTTTATATTATTTTTATAAAATAATATTTTATATTATTTTTATAAGAAATTACTCTAATTAATTTTGTTGAAATTATCTATCTATATAATAAAGGAGGATAGTCTAGCCTAAAACTAAGACAAGGGTCATATTGAGAACTACCTATTAGAATTTTTACAACAATAAACCATCATTTCATAACAGAAAACTATTTTATTGATTATTTAACTATTTAATATTATTTCATATTTCATATTTCATATTTATTAAATTACATTTCATATGTTTTTAATAATAGTATTATAAGAAAATAAATATGAATGATTTCATTACAATTGACTAATAGAAATATTACAAGAAAAAATTATTTAAGAGAATAACCAATTAATAAATAGTAACTAATCAATTTATATAGAAAATATTGTAATAATTCTAAATAAAAATTATTTAAAAAAGGTGTCATCCCTTAAAATAATTAATTTTGACCTATTTTTGTAAACAAATAAATGAATGAATATAAGAAAATCCGTAATTAGGAAAAAAAAAATTGTTACCTTATTTGAGTTTTTAGCAAATTATAAAGATAATAATAATCAATTGACTATAATTAAATTATAAATTTATAAGAAATATTTGAAAAATAGATTAGTAATTAGGAAAATAAATAATTGTTACCTTTTTAAAATTCTTTTCAAAATTAAAAAGGTAATTGTTATCAATTTACTGTAATCAATCTATAAAAACATGAGAAATTCATGGGATTGAATTTCCAAAATTATAAAGGTAAGTAATATCAATTATTTTCGTATTTGAGACCTTTATACAATTGTAGATTAGTTAAATATAATCAAGCTACAAAACTAGGATAGATTTATAGTAAATAAATATATAATATAAATAATAATTTTATTTCTATCAAATTAATTATATTAAATTGAACTAGAAATTAGTTAATATTGACAATTACTTTAATAAAAAAATATGTGGAAAGATTCGTAATTGATATGCATATATTGGTAAAAAAACAACGAACGTTGACTGCTACTTTGACTATAAATATATTTTAAAATTTACATACAACATTAAATTTAAGGAACTTGAGTCTACATATTATGATCATAGAATTGATTCTAATTAATTGAAATTAATTAGTTGATTGTATAATTTTATTACAACAATTTTGTACAACATTTATTTAATAAAAATACATATAATTAATTGATTGATTTTGTACAATCTTCTATAATTTTATTAATTCAAATGAAATGATTTTTAAATGATAGGTTTGGATTATAAAAATAAAGGTGATTATTCTATGACTTTAGCATTTCTTATGTATTAAAAAAGATTTATAGACAAAAAATATCATCCCTTAAAACAATTAAATTTGAACTATTTTAGTGAAACAATGAAAGATTGAATAAAAGAAAATCTGTGATTAAGAAAAGAAATAATTGTCACCTTATTTAAGGTTTTAGCAAATTGTATAGATAATTAAATAATCAAATTGTAAATTGATAAGAAATTTTTGAGAAATAAATCAGTAATTAGGAAAAGAAATAATCGTTACCTTTTTAAAATTCTTTCCAAAATTATAAAGGTAATTAATATAAATTTGATATAACCAAATTATAAGAATATGTGAAAATATATTTTAAAATTTACATACAACATTAAATTTAAGGAACTTGAGTCTACATATTATGATCATAAAATTTATTCTAATTAATTGAGATTAATTAGTTGATTGTGTAATTTTATTACAATTATGTGGTACATCATTTTTTATATAAAAATAAATATAATTAATTAATTGATTTTGTGGAAGCTACTATGATATTGTTAATTCAAATAAAATAATTTGTAAATGATAAGTTTGGATTATAAAAAGAAAGGAGATTATTGTATGCCTTTAGCATTTCTTTTGTATTAAAAAAGATTTAGATACAAAAAATTGTCATCCCTCAATACAATTAAATTTGAACTATTTTCGTAAAACAATAAAAGATTGAATGAAAGAAAATTCAAAATTTAAAAAAAATAATTGTTACCTTATTTGAGTTTTTAGTAAATTATAAAGATAATTCAATAATCAATTGATAATAATTAAATTATGAATTTATAAGAATTTTTTGAGAAATAAATCAGTAATTAGGAAAAAAAATAATCGTTACCTTTTTAAAATTCTTCCCAAAATTAAAAAGGTAATTGATATCAATTTAATATAATCAATCAATAAAAAAACATGAGAAATTCATGGGATTGAATTGCCGAACTTATAAAGGTAATTAATATCAATTATTTTCATATTTGAGCCCTTTATGTAATTGTAGATTAATTAACTACAATCAAGCTATAAAATTAGGACAGATTTATGGTAATAAATATATAATATTAATATTAATTTTATTGTTATAAAATTAGTTAGATCAAATTGAATTAGAAATCAGCTAATATTGAAAATTATTTTAATAAAAAATATATGCAAAGTTTCGTAATTGATATAAATATATTGGTTACAAAAACAACGAACACTGACTTCTACTTTAGCCATAAATATATTTTAAAATTTACAACATTAAATTTAAAGAATTTGAGTCCATATGTTATGATCATAAAATTGATTCTAATTAATTGAAATTAATTAGTTGATTGTATAGTTTTATTACAACAATTTAGTACATCATTTATTTAATAAAAATACATATAATTAATTTATTGATTTTGTGCAATCTACTATGATCTTATTAATTCAAATGAACTGATTTTTAAATGGTAAGTTTGGATTATAAAAATAAAGGAGATTATTATATGACTTTAGAATTTCTTATGTGTTAAAAAAGATTTATAGACAAAAAGATGTCATGCCTCAAAACAATTAAATTTGAACTATTTTAGTAAAACAATAAAAGATTGAATTTAAGAAAATCTGTAATTGAGAAAAAATTAATTGTTACCTTATTTGAGTTTTTAGCAAATTATAAAGATAATTAAATAATCAATTAACTATAATCAAATTATAAATTTATAAGAACTTTTTGAGAAATAAATCAACAATTAGGAAAGAAATAATTGTTACCTTTTAAAAATTCTTTCCAAAATTATAAAGGTAATTAATATCAATTTGATATAATCAAACTATAAGAATATGAGAAATTCATGGGATTAAATTTTTGAAATTATAAAGGTAAGTAATATCAATTGTTTCCATATTTGAGTCCTTTATGTAATTGTAGATTAATTAAATATAATCAAGCTATAAAATTGGGACAAATTTATGGTTAACAAATATATATTATTAATAATAATTGTATTGTTATCAAACTAATTAGATTAAATTGCGGTAAAAATCAGTTAATATTGACAATTATTTTAATAAAGAATATATGCAAAGTTTCGTAATTGATATACATATATTGATTAAAAAAAACAACGAACATTGACTACTACTTTAGCCATAAATATATTTTGAAATTTACAACATTAAATTTAAGGAACTTTAGTCTATATATTATGATCATAAAATTTAATCTAATTAAGTGAAATTAATTAGTTGATTGTGTAGTCTTATTACAATTATATCGTACTTTATTTATTTAATGAAAATATATATCATTTATTAACTGATTTTGTACAATCTACTATGATCTTACGAATTCAAATGAAATAATTTTTAAATGGTAAGTTTAGATCCTACAGATTCTGACAACCTTTTGCCGACTCTTACTCTTTCAACTCTTTGATTCAGTAATTTCTCTTTTTTTGATTATTTACCATGATTATTTGTTTTGTCAGAAGGATTTGATAAGTTCTTTGAATTGTTCTTGTGCTATTTGTTTGTGGGGTATTTTATTAATTTTCAGTAGAAGACTAGTAGTAAATAGTTTCGCATCATGTCTCTTCTGGTAGTAGTATTAGTATATATTTTTCTTTTCTACTTGTTGTACCATATACCTCTATTTTCTTACTTGCTACTGTTGTTAATATCCTCATGTTTTTGCTTTCCTTGCTGAAGATTTATGGGAAACAAATTTTCTACTTGCGAAGGTAGGGGTTACGTATGTTGTTATTAAAGAAGAAGCATGTAGAAAGAGAGATGTTTTGCTTTGTCTCATAAGTATTTAGTTAGCTTGCGGTATTTTCATGAATGGATAATGATTTGTGAGTAGCTATTTATGAGTGTTTTGTTTTGTCCTTTGAAATCTCATGGACACTAGTTTGATTTATGTACAGTCTCCATACATAGAGATGATGAAGAACAACTTCTTCTTTTTCCGATCATCAACTAATGATGCAAACAAGACCCCTCCACCACCATTAAAGTCCAAGGAAGTTTTTTCTTGGAGGAGTGTTTCATTGTCATTTGGATCCTTCTATGACAGTGGGTCAGGAAAAAAGAATTTCACGGATCTAAGCAAATCTCCCCATGGTCACAGTAAGAAAGTTCATCCTAAGAAATCTGGTCGTGATTCAAGTCGGTATGCATATCATTTTGCTGTTGCTTCCTTTTTCACACTTAAACTGATGTTTTAATTTGCATTTGCTTGTCCAAAGTAATGACAAATGTTTCTTCACGACAGAGACCTTAGAATTCCAGTGTTGATTTGGACTATTAGAAGATTGACAATGGAGAAGGTACAAATGTTTTCTAAAGTTTCAAGCATGCTAAGGAATCAAGTTGCTGAAAGGGCTTCTGCTAAGGAAGAAGCCATCATATTACAGGCTGAACTAGATTCACGGACACGAAGATTGGAGACAAAAAAATAATAAGTTACAATCAGTACTGGAAAAGGAGTTGGATAAAAGATCCAGCGATTGGTTTCTAAAACTTAAGAAATACCAAATTGAACAACATAGACTCCATAAAAGGGCGAGGGAGCTTGCAGAGCAGAATGTCTCTCTACAAAGGAAAGTCTCTTCATTTAATGAGAAGGAAGTAGATAATAGAAAGATGTCATTTTCGGAGAAACACCTCAAAGATTTGTCTAAGAGAATAAAGCAAGTGTCAAAGGAGAATCAAAATCTAAGGCAGCAGCTCACTCAATTACAAGCGGAATATCGAGTAGCTCAAGACAATAGAGATTATGTCCGGGAAAACTACCAGGAAAGGGTTAAAGAGGTTAAATCGGAGACTTTGCTGACAACTGTGCTAAGGGAGAAGCTCTATTCCGAGGAGATGGACATAAAGCAACTTCAGGCTGATCTAGCCGCAACAGTTAGAGGTAATGACATTCTCAAATGTGAAGTGCAAAATGCGCTGGATGCTCTTTCTTATGCCACACCCAAGTTGAAATATCTCGAGCTTCATGTAGGCAGTCAATGTTAAGATCTCATTGCAACGGAATAGTTTTTATTTTTTAACTTTGGATACCTCGTCTTCATATCTGATAGCCTGTTCGCATGTTACTCTCTCTGTATTAGCTTTCTACTTCAGTTTGATTTTACGTTCATCTTTGTTCCATCTGAAGTTCACAGTTTTCTTTATGAACTTGTATACATGAGTTTCTGGCATGTGGTAGTCTTCTGTGAAATGTCTGATTGCCTTAATGTGTAATCAGTTGAACCAACCAAGAACATGATAAACTTTGTGATATCCTTAAACCTATTGATCTGATTGTGCTCTGATGTGGTAAAGTTACCCGAAGGGGTTTCGGTAAGTTTGCTCATTCATCTTACTTAATTCTTTGACAAGCTCACGAGTATCTACTATGAATTTTAACAGTTATAAAGGAATCATGATTTGGTTGAACTTCTAGGCTATGAGTTTGTTTTGAATTTCTAATGAAATGTTATTGGTGATCTTTGTGTATTTCTTGTTTTTCATGGTTTACGGTTGATTCTAGCAGGTGCTAAAAAGGACAAAAATATCAACCAGCTCACTAATGATTTGCAAGCATGCATGAAGGAACTTGGCATTGTGAAGGCGATACTACTAAAAGTGTTTTAGGAGAGGGATTTCATGTGGGAGAAAGTTAAGAGCTACAGTGAGATTAACATGCTGTTGAATTATGAGATCAACATGTTGAAAGGAAGGTAGATACCCTCGACAAAGACTTTCTTATAAAAGAGGGTCAAATCACAATCTTGATAGACTCGATAGGCAAACCTTTTGACCTTCTTGCTAGTCCTAATTCTCTGTTGGAGTGATGGATGCTAAATGGCCAAACTACAATTCATATTTTGTTCATTGACTATAGTGTTCATACTTCTTGTATAATTACTGGTTTTACTCTTATTCTTTCCCCCCTTTGATACTTGTTAAATAGAAAGTTTGCTTCTTTCTTTTGCAATCTTTTTGAATCTCCAATTGTAAATATTTCTTTTACTTGCTAGTGATCAAGACAATGAACTTCTTTTGCTTCATTTGGTTTTGTAAGTATTGGCTGTTTTTTGTCTTATGAAGTATTTAGTGAGGATTGGTGCTACCATTTTCTTCCTATCTCTGAGGTAGAGGTAGGTTTGCATATATTCAACCCGAATATACATCGGCTATGTTGTTTCTATTGTATGGAGATTGTGTGTATAGTAACAATCATATATTTGATGTCGGGTCATCCACACTTTCATTCCTTACAGGGGAAAGCTCATTAAGATTACTGAGTTAACTTCTCATTGATGTATTCTTTCACTAAGGTTGTCACTGGGTAGCTACAAAAAGCACTTTTCTAATTGGGCAGTTCATGTTCAGCGTGTGCATATAGTAAGCAACGTCCAAATTTTAACCATATAACTTTACCTCAAAATGGTGCATGGACCAAAGCTGCTCTTAAATCTGGTCGGTTGGCAGACTCTTTCATTTGATCTACAATCAAATGCCTGCTTTGTCTCAGTATATTTGATTCTGTTGTGCTCATTCACAATGGTTTATGCCAAGCATGTGAGACACATATAGAAGCCTCTATTTTCATCTTCTTTATATAGTTTTAAACTTTATTTGACTTGATATGAGGGAGTTCCACCCTGCCCTCTGATCATTCTTTCAGATACCCTCTTTCATTTGCCTCCACCATGTTTTAAATTTTCCTTCCAGTACCTGATGTTTTACCTACCACATTAAATATTGTTTGCACATTTTTAAACTATGCACTGCGTTGAATTTCAAAAGACGAAAAAAACTATGCACTATATTGTAGAACATTTTGATAATTTTTTGGTATGTCAGTATGTTCTTTATGTTTATGCTTACATCAAGTAGACACGGTTATTATGAAGATGGAATTGGTTTCTATACCATTTTTCTTTTGCATGTAACTTCTGAAGTTATTTGGGATCCATTATTTATAAGCAAATGAGAGTCTTTGATGTCTTTCCTGATAATGTTTATGCTTACATCAAGCAACATAGCTATTATGAAGGTGGAATTGGTTTCTGTACCATTTTCCTTTTGTGTGTAACTTCTGAAGTTATTTGGGATCCATCATTTATATGTCAATGAGAGTATTTAATGTCTTTCCTGATATTAAACCTGTCATTTTTTTCTTTAACATGTCTAATCTCCTGTATACCTTGCTTTCTGATCTTCAATGATGCAAACAATTTCCCTTCAAGAACTTGTACTTACCTAATTCCTAGTAAGACAGTCTTAGAATCTTCTATACTGAAAGATGCCTATTGGTGGTTAGTTTTTTTGCTAGGAGGTTGCATTGGAAGGTACAAGCATACATGATATTGGTAAAACCAGCAAGCACCATATTTTTTTGAAAATGATAGCATATATACTATGTTGGCAGTATTTTCTTTACAAAAATGAGCCTCTCTATGCTTTACAAGGCCTCCAAAGTTGCAAAATGGATTCATTACCCTCTACAAGAAACTCTTATCATCAAAATAATAAGTTGTCTGATCTTATCTGCAACAAGAATGATGAGCATTGTGTTTAGTTTAGAGCCTGTCCCTAAGCTCGTCTAGACTTATCCTTATCTTCATTGCCTTCTATTTACTTGTTATCTTTGTTCTTGCTAGAACCTGCATTTGAGAAGCTTGTGTTGTTGTCTCAAGTTAATGTTTAAGTTTTATTTCCTTACTGCAGTACATCAAAATTCAACTTATGGTGCTGCTAAAAATGTTGGAACTGTTGCAAAACCTAATGGCATAATGCATGAACCTGTGCGTGCTGATAGACCCAATGCATTCAGTAACAACAGCTCATCTGTTCTCTTTTACATACAAATAGCAGTTGATATTCCTTCTCAAACAGCAGGTCCATCCACTTTTGAGCTCCAAGACCACGCTCTTGTTGGACCTGGGCGTGAAGGTGGTGTTAGAGTGGGTGAAAGTCCCACATTATTGGGGAGTGAACTGTTAGTCTTCTTATATGGACTTGAGCAATCCTTCCCTCATGTGCTAGCTTTTGGGGTTGAGTTAGGCCCAAGATCATTTCTTTACACAATCAACCATCTTTTCTTACATTGGAAACAGACAGAACAGTTATAGAGAATGTTTTCAACCTAAAGGTGATCAGATGGGTAGAACCTAAGAGCATTAAAAAAGTACTAAGCAGCTGGAATGGGGATGTAAATGTAATAAAGAAGGAGAGATGGAAAATTTTTCAACATGTATATGGTGGACAGTTTGGATAGAAAAAAACAAGGGTTGTTTTGAGGATGTCCAGAAGATTAACAGGAATAGTTTAGAACTTCTTTATTTTTAGTGTAAACACGATGATTAGCTCTAACAGAAGACATCATTGATGTGCTAGACTGTTTATAGTCAATAGAAATATAGAGTAAGATGTAATACTTTTTGAAGGGGGACATTATTCTTGTTGGCTAGGGATTTGAACAAAGATGGGAAGAGCTCTATATAAAGGACAGGGATGACTAATATGACAACTCTTTTTTTTATGGAACATAATTTTTGTTATAAGATATGGAAGATATAAAGATAGGCCAAAATTTTCTCAACTAACAAACTTTTAAAATTAAGAGCCAAATAACGCTAAACAATTGGTGTAACTCAAATCTATTTGATTAAAAGGAATACTAACTCTGAGAGAACAAAACACACTCTCCAGTAGTCCAGTAAAAAAAGTAGATCTTAAAATCCCACTGCTAAGAAAATTAATTTAAATGCGGCTTTAGATTAGAAAGTCACCTTGTTATATTATGTGTTCAGTGGGTTCTCATTTATACTGCTCATCATATTTTCTGTACTATTTTTTCAACATTTTCTCTGAAGTCTATAATTTACTCTTCTTCACTTTGAACTTAGGCTCTGCTGGGCTTTGCATCTTGGACTTCTATATGTTGGTTCAGTTGTAGTACTTCTTGTGTATTCTATCCTGTATAGTCTGATAGCAAAGGAATCAAACTGGCTTAGGGCTACAACAACAGCTTCCGTGATAATCCTTGGTAGTTCATTTCCTACATATATCTGTCTCCTTTTCTGACTCGTATTGTGAAATAATTTCTTATTTCTTTTTGGTAAGTAATGAATTCACTAGATTTTCATTGAATTAGATTAGAACTTGGGAGCTTGCGTGTATGGTTTTAAGCTTCTGAAAAGTTTAGTCGTCGTACTTTTTATTGCCGGTACATATCGGGTGTTCCTAATGTATTTTGGAGTTCATTACTGGTTTGTTGTTAACCCACGCTAATTCATTTTCTTCCATAATCAAGTCTTCTTATACTTGTGGAATATGCATCCCTTTTAATATTATTTGTTGAATAGAAACTTCTAATATTTTGTTATAAAAAACAAATCTTCTAGTCTTTTACTGCAACAATTTTTTTTCAGGTACTTTGGGCATTGTATCAGTTATGCAGTTGTAGCATCTATGCTGTTGGGTGCTGCTGTTTCACGACATTATCTATTATGGACCCATTAGTAGCTAGACGAGATGCCTTGCAGAGCACAGTTATCCGCCTTAGAGAAGGTTTCCGCAGAAAAGACCAAAATAGCTCCGCAAGCTCTCAAGTGTCAAATGCAGTAGTAGTGCTGATGCTAGTCATCTTGGTAATGCAACTGTGCCTTGCACTGGTGATGGCAGTACCTGGAATAATATTGAGGGGATTAATAGTGATAAGAGCATAGACATTGGAAGACCAAGTCTAGCTCTACATAGTAGTTCCTATCGTTCAGTTGTTCAAGAGCCTAAAATAGGATCATCATATGTTGATAGAAATTTAGAGCATAATAGTTCATTGGTTGTTTGTTCTATCAGTAGCCATGAAATCCAAGGCGGTGATTCTAGTACATCCACTTCTGCAAACCAATAGATACTGGACTTGAATTTGGCTCTTGCATTTTAAGAAAAGTTGAGTGATCCCAGGATTACATCTATGTTAAAGCGGAAAGGAAGACACACTGATCGTGACTTAGCTAATTTATTGCAAGATAAAGGGCTTAATCCTAATTTTGTAGTGATGCTGAAAGAGAATGGATTGGACCTAATGATTCTAGCCTTGTTGCAAGAATTAGTTTGGATGCTGATCGAGAACATCGCGACAGTAACCCTCCTATCACTGATTCAAAATAATGTTGAGGATGTGTTACCTAATCGTATTTCATTCTTGGAAGAACTTAGACTCCAATGATTAGGAAAGTGTCTTCAACATTGTAGAGTAGTGTTACATCATGTAGCAGGAACTCCAGAGCGAGCATGGCTTCTTTTCAGTTTAATCTCCATTCTTGAAACCATCGTTGTGGCTATCTTCCGACCACAGACAATAAAACTTTTAAATGCTACACACTAACAAGTAAGAAATGCATTAGTACTTTTAAAGTTCAGTTTAGTGTATTTGGAGTACGGTGCAGCTAAAATGTAGTCCATATGGTTGTATTTTCCATTTTCTAACAAAATTTTGTAACACCCCTTATTTCGGACGAGAATGAAAATCGTCATTTTCTTCACGTAAAGGTTCCAAAAGCCATAAATCCAATGCAAGTTTAGTATGTTAATAAATTATGTAGTGTGGAAACCTATTTGAGCATGAATTGAAATCATAGAGGTCCCCAAGCTCAAGAACAAGTTGAAAGTTTCCTATCGTTCAAATTTTAGTGAGTGTTGAAACTTAGATAAACTTCAATGGACCATTACTCTTTGTATTTATTGAATTAGAGTGCCTACTACATATCAAATGAAAGGTATTCAAATTATTTTTCCAACGATACCAATTTCCAAAAATTTTGACATTCGAGGAAGAAGTTATGGCTTTGCAAAATGGAGTGTTTCGTGCAGCATAAGGTGTGCGACGCACACCCTAACTTATCCCATAAGGTGTGCGACGCACACCCTAACTTATGCCATAAGGTGTGCGACGCACAACCTAATGTGTGCGATAAAGAGTACGCTGCACAACCTATATTATACGATAAGGTTTGCGCCGCATATATTATTACTCAAGTGACCTAAACACTCCATTTTTGGAAAAAAAAATGGTCCTTTTCCCACCCTTATTTAGCCATAAACACAAAATTCAGTTCCCAAAATACCCCAAAATACACCTTCATTCATCAAAATTGCTCAAGAACACTCCTTAGGGTTTCAAAATAAAAACTCAAGCAACTCAAGATTCAACCATGGTTTTTGAAACTAATTGCATATTTGGAATCCCCAGAACGTAGGCTTCAAGAAGAACCTATCATCTTCGCATATAGAGGTACGTGGGGTTATCTCAAAAATCTCATGGGCTTAAAAATTCATGTTTTAAAAATGGGGGTTTTGAAATTATGAATATAATCCCGTTTTAAACATTTTATGATATTGATTTGGTCTTTAGGCCTATTCCCGAAGTGGTTTTATATATGATATATGTATATGTATGTATTCCGAAAAGATATTAACTTGAGAGCATGAATTATATGAAATCCCTCTTTTTATATGATCTCGTTTTAAATTCTCAAATGATGTGAAATGTTTGAAATTATCTTGACAAGCGTGACATGAAATATTTTGAAAATAGTTATGGTTTTGACTTGCAACGAGAGGGTTTTTATGTTGAAATATGATGAATATAATGTTTTCATGAAAGAATGATGTGATATTGATGGCTTGCAAGTTGGATATGACGATACCCTATAGAATAAGATACGTGATTGAATTAAATGGAGTTTGATGCAATTTTACATGAGATAGGTGGATGCCCAAAGAAGGCGTTTGAGTGTAAGGGCTCATCGCTGGAAACTGTGTTGGCCGACATGGGGATTTGGTACCAGGCTAAGTGATCTTGTGTACTTGACTTTATGTCATTCCCAAATTAGGACTATGGTTAGGAGCCCAGGCTAAGTGATCTTGGGCACTACTATACTTTATTGGGTCGAGGTGATCTTGTGTGTCTTCCCCTCACTTATACTTTAATCTTGGCGGCAACCGAGATTTGACAGTTGGTGTAAATGTTATATGTAGGGAATTCCACCTAGCTCAGCTGCATTAAATTATTGTTGAAAACTATTACATTATGCCCATGTGTTTTCAAATGATTTGATATGGAACTGCTTTATAGTGGCTCTCACCTATATTTGGTAAAAAAATTATATTTTGTTTTTGGTTTCTCTGCGTTCTAGTACTTTTGTATTGACCTCCTTCCCTCCCAGGTTTGGAGGCATAGTTTAGGGGTCCAGATAACCAGTAGATCTCTTCCGACAGATTTACAGAATCAAGTGGTGAGCCTTCTATATTTTGGAAGTCCTGATGTCTATCAATTCAATTATCATTTAGTAGTTTTGAGTCTACTGGGGGCCTTGTGCGAGTTTTCAGACAATAATTTATTTCAGTCATGTATTAGAGATTTCACAGACGGTTGTTCAGATATCGATATATGTTGTGGGACATAATTTCCCCTTTATTGATTTCATTTGATTTATGACCATGTTTTCCGTAATATTATGTATCTTTCGCATATCTTATTATCATATGAATTACGTGCATGATTACCAGATAGATAGGGGTGTTTTGGGCCTTCACTGTTTGGAATGGTCGTCATGGCTAGGGCCCCCATTTGGGTCGTGAAAAACTTGGTATCAAAGTACGTTTCATGGTCCCAGGGTGTCTATGAAATCTCATCGGGTAGAGTCTTATTTATGGGTGTGTAGCGCACCACACTTATAAGCAGGAGGCTACTAGTCGTTTTGGGTGATTTCTTGATTGCTTGAAGTGTGAAAATGGCTATATTAGCTAATAAGTTGTAATATAAGATTAAGGTTGATCATATCTATTATGTTAGTTTACCCCTTTACCTTCTTTTCATTGGTAATTGTAAACTAGTACTACTTGTGAGAAGGTATGTAGTGATTTTTGAGGTGCTTGTATAGTATGTCCCAGATTTTATGGACTAGCATATTATGTTGCATTTTTTAGTAGTGATAGATGATTGGTATAGGACTATATGCTTGAATTTAATGTAGAATGTGGCGGTAAAAATAGTGGCATGAGATTAATGGTGGTGGTACCGTTGAATTGCTAGGTGGAGAAAGACTAGTTAGATGGTATATGGTTTTCTAGATAATCAAGTTAAGGAGTTTTGATGATAGTGTTGAGCCTTTTTATATGATCTTGATTCTCATAGTAGAAAGATATAAGTTTGGAGTCGCGATATTGGTAGGCTATGTCGGAAGTAGTATGATTCATTGAAGGCTTGGTGATATCCATGTTGAGTACTAGATTCTAAGTTTGAGTTTTTGAAGGTTGAACTAATAGAAATAAGAGTTAAAGCACTAGAGGGCGTGCACTCCAACTATGGGGATACCCATGAAGACCCGAAGTTAGTAAGTATGAAAGTATTATATGATGACTACTGGGTCTATAGAATGATAAAGTTTATCTGAGAAGGTAGTATTAACAGTGGGTTTTCCACTTTCAGGTGTAGTCATTTGGGTTAAGTTCCATAATATGCGTGTATAGTAGTTTTCCAGACCACAGAATCCAGTGAGTGTACTTCAGTATAGAGTCTAGTAAAGGATCTCCTAAACTTAATTTGATGGCTTGAAGATAAGGGGGAGATAATAGAGCAAATAACTAAGTCAGGCTTTCAAATTATAGTAGTAATGTCAGTATGACATTGAACATCAGAAGGGAAGGTGAGGCTCAACCCATTCCAGTCTCAGTGTTTTTTGGTTATCCTAATACCTACTCATACCTCACGTTTCAGTTCCATGATCATAGTTTTGCATTAACAGACGTGCTTCTTTACACCCGAAGAAAAGATACTTAGGCCATTAGTAGCCTTTGAACCCAATCCATATGGAAAAGATGCTTATCATTTTGTCCATTCTCGTCTAACACTGTGATAGGTCATCTATTTCCTATCTCTCTTCATTCTCATTTCAAGCTTTCTATTAATTAGATGAAGAAAAGGGTTTCATGTTACTATGTGGTTTGGCTTCAAAATTCTTGCCTTGTCCTTCAAATTAATTTAGGGAGTTGCGCATGGATACAAGATTTCAACATTGATTGGAAATTAACTAGATATTATTGAAAAGTAGCTATATTTTAATTTCATATGTTCTTCCTTACATGGATATTGGTTGAGAAGCCTCCTATACCTCCTATGGCTGGTACTGCTCCTGGTGCTATTCCATCCATGTCACTGCAGGTAAAGTTGTGGAGGCTTGGGGGAGGGATAAATAACTTTTGAATGTAGAGACATTATGATAACTATTTCCCCCCACATCTTTAGCAGCTCCAGCCTATGTTTCCAGCCTACCAGGCACAACCTTATGGTTCCGGGTCGTCTCAACAATTTCTGCCACTTGGACATGCAGATGTTGCAATGTCTCAACCTTATCAAATCCAATTTCCTCAACCTATGCAATAGGTTACTGGTAGAACTGTAGTAGGAATGCATAGTATGCCTTAGGGACCACCTATTCCCCATGATTTTCATCGAAATCTTCCTATGTCAAATAACAACATGCCTGGTTCTGGTGGCCCAAATTTACCTTTTTCTTCTTCATATAATGTAAGGCCATGGGAAGATCTTTTGTGGTTATTGTGAATCAGTTTCCGATGTTCCATTCCTATATTGATGAAATACATTTTGGTATCGTCTTTAACAGAAGGTAAATGCAGATTCTTCTGACTCCCAGTATCAGACACAGATAAATGATCATAGGTTTCCATCAGGGGTACGACCCTGGATGCCAATAAGTAATCATAATGTGAATTCTGCGACAACTATGCATAAGAGTGGAGAATTAGCAGCTCCCTTGGTTGTTCCGGTGAGAATTCAAAGTGTTTTACTATACCCATTTTGAATAAATATTGTCAACAAGTAACATGCTTAAGTTAGCTATAAATATATTTTAAAATTTACATACAACATTAAATTTAAGGAACTTGAGTCTATATATTATGATCATAAAATTGATTCTAATTAATTGAAATTAATTATTTGATTGTATAGTTTTATTACAACAATTTCATACATCATTTATTTAATAATAATACATATAATTAATTGATTGATTTTGTGCAATCTACTATGATTTTATTAATTCAAATAAAATAATTTTTGAATGATAAGTTTGGATTATAAAAATAAAGGTGATTATTGTATGACTTTAGCATTTCTTATGTATTAAAAAAGATTTATAGATAAAAATGGTCATCTCTCAAAACAATTAAATTTGAACTATTTTAGTGAAACAATGAAAGATTGAATATAAGAAAATCCGTAACTAAGAAAAGAAATAATTGTCACCTTATTTAAGTTTTTAGCAAATTGTAAAGATAGTTAAATAATCAAATTGTAAATTTATAAGAAATTTTTGAAGAATAAATCAGTAATTAGGAAAAGAAATAATCGTTACCTTTTTAAAATTCTTCCCAAAATTATAAAGGTAATTTAATATAAATTTGATATATCAAAACTATAAGAATATATGAAATTCATGGGATTAAATTTTTGAAATTATAAAAGTAATTAATATCAATTGTTTTCATATTTGAGTCCTTTATTTAACTGTAGATTAATTAAATATAATTAAGTTATAAAATTAGGATAGATTTATGGTAAATAAACATATAATATTAATAATAATTTTATTGTTATAAAATTAATTAGATCAAATTGAGATAGAAATCAGTTAATATTGACAATTATTTTAATAAAAAATATATGCAAAGTTTCGTAATTGATATACATATATTGGTAAAAAAACAACGAACACTGTCTACTACTTTAGCCATAAATATATTTTAAAATTTACAACATTAAATTTAAGGAACTTGAGTCTATATATTATGATCATAAAATTTAATCTAATTAAGTGAAGTTAATTAGTTAATTGTGTAGTCTTATTACAATTATATCGTACTTTATTTATTTAATGGAAATATATATCATTTATTAACTAATTTTGTACAATCTACTATGTTCTTATTAATTCAAATGAAATAATTTTTAAATGGTAAGTTTAGACTATAAAAAGAAAGGAGATCGTTGTATAACTTTAGAATTTCTTATGTATTAAAAAAAGATCTAGAGATAAAAGAAATACAATATTACAATATTTTGGGCTATTTAATTAATTTATCACATTTCAAAATATTGTTTATATCAATTCAGTGATGTTTATATGGAAAAGTTAAATTTTGAAAAAATAAATATCTTAAATTTCATAATTTAAGTTAATTTGTGTGCTAATTTGAAAGAGTTACTTTATAGTTTACATTTTATTTCTATTATAAGGAAAATTTGACCTCATATGGCTATTTATAGCCATTGAATAACACAATATTTGTTACACTTTTCTTCTCTCTCTCTCTCATGGGTATTTATCAAGTTTTTCAATATGAGTAAGTAAATATTCACTTGCTATATTTCCGGATCCTTGTAAATATTCACTTGTCATATACAGATCCTTGTAAATATTTACTTGCAATTTATAGATCCTTGTTAGTTGTATATAAGCATTGTACGATGATGAATGAAAGACACAGAATTTTTTTTTTCTCCATTCTAGTCTTTTGCTATTTTTACATTTCAAGAAAAAATGACAAAATCCTACAGATTCTGACAACCTTTTGCCAGCTCTTACTCTTCCAACTCTTTGATTTAGTAATTTCTCTTTTTTTGTTGTTATTTAACATGATTATTTGTTTTATCAGAAGGATTTGATAAGTTCTTTGAATTGTTCTTGTGCTATTTGTTTGTGGGGTATTTTATTAATTTTCATTAGAAGACTAGTAGTAACTAGTTTCGCATTATGCCTCTTCTGGTAGTAGTATCGGTATATATATTTTTTTCTACTTGTTGTATCGTATACCTCTGTTTTCTTACTTGCTACTGTTGTTAATATCCTCGTGATTTTGCTTTTCTTACTGAGGATTTATGGGAAACAAATTTTCTACTTGCCAAGGTAGTAGTTACGTATGTTGTTGTTGAAGAAGAAACATGTAGAAAGAGAGATGTTTTGCTTTGTCTCATAAGTATTTAGTTAGCTTGCAGTATTTTCATGAATGGATAATGATTTGTGAGTGGTTGTTTATGACTGTTTTGCTTTGTCCTTTTAAATCTCATGGACACTAGTTTGATTCATGTACAGTCTCCATACATAGAGATGATGAAGAATAACTTCTTCTTTTTTTGATCATCAACTAATGATGCAAACAAGACCCCTTCACCACCATTAAAGTCCAAGGAAGTTTCTTTTTGGAGGAGTGTTTCATTGTCATCTGGATCCTTCTATGACAGTGTGTCAGGAAAAAAGAATTTTACGAATCTGAGCAAATCTCCCCATGGTCACAGTAAGAAAGTTCATCCTATGAAATCTGGTCATGATTCAAGTCGGTATGCATATCATTTTGCTGTAGCTTTCTTTTTCACACTTAAACTAATGTTTTAATTTGCATTTGCTTGTCCAAAGTAATGACAAATGTTTCTTTACGGCAGAGACCTTAGCGTTCCAGTGTTGATTCGAACTATTAGAAAATTGACAAAAGAGAAGGTACAAATAGCTTCTGAACATTCAAGCATGATATGGAATTAAGTCGCTGAAAGGGCTTCTGCTAAGGAAGAAGCCAGCATATTATAGGCAGAATTAGATTCACGGACACGAAGATTGGAGACAAAAAAGAATGAGTTACAATCAGTACTAGAAAAGGAGTTGGATAGAAGATCCAGTGATTGGTCTCTAAAACTTGAGAAATACCAAATTGAACAACATAGACTCCGTGAAAGGGCGAGGGAGCTTGCAGAGTAGAATGTCTCTCTACAAAGGAAAGTCTCTTCATTTAATGAGAAGGAAGTAGATAATAGAATCAAGATGTCATTTTCGGAGAAACACCTTGAAGATTTGTCTAAGACAATAGAGCAAGTGTCAGAGGAGAATCAAAATCTAAGGCAGCATCTCACTCAGTTACAAGCAGAATATCGAGTAGCTCAAGACAATAGAGATTATGTCCAGGAAAACTACCAGGAAAAGGTTAAAGAGCTTAAATCTGAGACTTTGCTGACAACTGTGCTAAGGGAGAAGCTCTATTCCGAGGAGATGAACATAAAGCAACTTCAAGATGATCTAGCCACAACTGTTAGAGGTAACGACATTCTCAAATGGGAAGTACAAAATGCGCTGGACGCTCTTTCTTATGCCACACCCAAGTTGAAATATCTCGAGCTTCAGGTAAGCAGACAATGTTAAGATTTTGTTGCAATGGAATATTTTTTATTTTTTAACTTTGAATACCTCGTCTTCATATATGATAGCCTGTTCGCATATTACTCTCTCTGCATTAGCTGTCTACTTCTGTTTGATTTTAGGTTCATCTTTGTTCCATCTGAAGTTCACAGTTTTCTTTATGAACTTGTATACATGAGTTGCTGGCATGTGGTAGTCTTCTATGAAATGTCTGATCGCCTTAATGTGTAATCACTTGAACCAACCAAAAACATGATAAACTTTGTGATATCCTCAAACCCATTGATCTGATTGTGCTCTGATAGGGTAAAGTTACCCAAAGGGTTTTCGGTAAGTTTGCTCATTCATCTGACTTAATTCTTGGACAAGCTCACAAGTTATCTACTGTGAATTTTAACAGTTAAAAAGGATTCATGATTTGGTTGAACTTCTAGGCTATGAGTTTGTTTTGAATTTCTGATGAAATATTATTGGTGATCTTTGTATCTTTCTTATTTTTTCATGGTTTACAATTGATTCTGGCATGTGCTAAAAATGACAAAAATATCAACAAGATCACTAATGATTTGCACGAATGCATGAAGGAACTTGGCGTTGTGAAGGCGATACTACCAAAAGTGTTTCAGAAGAGGGATTTCATGTGGGAGGAGGTTAAGAGCTATAGTGAGATGAACATGTTGTTCAATTATGAGATCAACATGTTGAAAAGGAAGGTAGATACCCTCGACGAAGACTTTCTTATGAAAGAGGGTCAAATCACATCTTGAAAGACTCAATAGGCAAGCCTTTCGACCATCTTGCAAGTCCTGATTCTCTGTTGGAGTGATGGATGCTAAATGGCCAAACTACAATTCATATTTTTTTCATTAACTATAGTGTTCATACTTCTCGTATACTTACTGGTTTTACTCTTATTCTTTCCCCCCTTTGATACTTGTTAAATAGAAAGTTTTCTTCTTTCTTTTGCAACCTTTTTGAATCTCCAATTATAAACATTTCTTTTACTTGCTGGTGATCAAGACCATGAACTTCTTTTGCTTCATTTGGTTTTGTAAGTATTGGCCTTTTTTTGTCTTATGAAGTATTTAGTGAGGATTGATGCTACCATTTTCTTCTCGTCTCTGAGGTAGAGGTATGGTTTGCATATATTCTGCCAGAATATACATCAGGTATGTTGTTGTTGTTGTATGGAGATTTTGTGTATAATAAAAATCGTATATTTCATGTCGGGTCATCCACACTTTCATTCCTTGCAGGGGAAAGCTCATTAAGCTTACTGAGTTAACTTCTCATTGATGTATTCTTTCACTAAGGTTGTCATTGGGTAGCTACAAAAAGCACTTGTCTAACTGGGCAGTTCATGTTCAGTTTGTGCATATATTAAGTAACGTCCAAATTTTTAACCATATAACTTTACCTCAAAATGGTGCATGGACCAGAGCTGCTCTTAAATCTGGTCGGTTAACAGACTCTTCCATTTGATCTGTAATCAAATGCCTGCTTTGTCTCAGTACATTTGATTCTATTATGCTCATTCACACATAGTTTATGCCAAGTATGTGAGACACATACAGAAGCCTCTAGTTTCATCTTCTTTATATAGTTTTAAAATTCATTTGAATTGCTATGAGGGAGTTCTATCCTTCCCTCTGATCATTCTTTTAGATACCTTCTTTCATTTGCCTCTACTATGTTTTAAATTTTCCTTCCAGGTTTCACTTGCCACATTAAATGTTGTTTGCACATTTGTAAACTATGCACTACATTCAATTTCAAAAAATAAACAAAACTATGCACTACATTGTAGAACATTTTGATAATTTTTTGGTATGTCAGTATGTTGTTTATGTTTATGCTTACATCAAGAAGACCCAGTTATTATGAAGGTGGAATTGGTTTCTGTACCATTTTCCTTTTGCGTGTAACTTCTGAAGTTATTTGGGATCCATTATTTATATGTCAATAAGAGTCTTTGATGTCTTTCCTGATAATGTTTATGCTTACATCAAACAGACATAGTTATTATGAAGGTGGAATTAGTTTTTGTACCATTTTCCTTTTGTGTGTAACTTCTGAAGTTATTTGGGATCCATCATTTATATGTCAATGAGAGTTTTTGATGTCTTTCCTGATATTAATCCGGTCATTTTTTCTTTAACATGTTTAATCTTCTGTATACCTAGCTTTCTAATCTTCAATGATGCAAACAATTTCCCTTCAAGAACTTGCACTTACCTAATTCCTAGTAAGACAGTCTTAGAATCTTCTATGCTAAAAGATGCCTATTGGTGGTTAGTTTTTTCGCTAGGAGGTTGCATTGGAAGTTACAAGCATACGTGATATTGGTAAAACCAGTAAGCACCATATTTTTTTGAAAATGATAGCATATATACTATGTGGGCAGTATTTTCTTTACAAAAATTAGCCTCTCTGTGCTTTACAAGGCCTCCAAAGTTGCAAAATGGATTCAGCACGCTCTACAAGAAACTCTTAATGTTAAAATAATAAGTTGTCTGATCCTATCTGCAACAAGAATGACGAGCACTGTGTTTAGTTTGGAACCTGTCCCTAAGCTCATCTAGACTTATCCTTATCTTCATTGCCTTCTATTTGCTTGTTATCTTTGTTCTTGCTAGAACTTGCATTTGAGAAGCTTGTGTTGTTGTCTCAAGTTAATGTGTAAGTTTTCTTTCCTTACTGCAGTGCATCAAAATTCAACTTGTGGTGCTGCTGAAAATGTTGGAACTGCTGCAAAACCTAATGGACCTGTACGTGCTAATAGACCCAATGCATTCAGTAACAATAGCTCATCTGTTCTCTCTTGTATACAAACAGCAGTTGATATTCCTTCTCAAACAGCAGGTCCATCCATGTTTGAGCTCCTGGACCATGCTCTTTTTGGGCCTAGGCGTGAAGGTGGTGTTAGAGTGGGTGAAAGTCCCACATTGTTAGGGAGTGAACTGTCGGTCTTATTATATGGACTTGAGAAATTCTCCCCTCATGTGCTAGCTTTTGGGGTTGAGTTAGGTCCAAGATCCTTTCTTTACACAATCAACCATCTTTTCTTACATTGGAAACGAACAGAGCAACTATAGAGAATGTTTTCAACCTAAAGGGGATCAGGTGGGTAGAACCTGGGAGCATTAAAAACGTACTAAGCAGCTGGAGTGGGGATGCAAATGTAATAAAAGAGGAGAGATGGAAAATTGTTCAACATGTATATGGTGGACAGTTTCGACAGAAAGAAACAAGGGTTGTTTTGAGGATGTCCAGAAGATCAACATGAATAGTTTAGCACTTCTTTATTTTTGGTGTAAACACGATGATTAGCTCTAACAGAAGACATCATTGATGTGCTAGACTGTTTATAGGAAATAGAAAGACAGAGTAAGATGTAATACTTTTTGAAGGGGGACATCATTCTTGTTGGCTAGGGATTTAAACAAAGATAGGAAGAGATCTATATAAAGGACAGGGATGACTAATATGACAACTCTTTTTTTGGATGGAACATAATTTTATTATAAGATATGGAAGACATGAAGATAGGCCAAAATGTTCTCAACTAACAGACTTTTAAAATTAAGAGCCAAAGAACACTAAACAATGGGTGTAACTCAAATCTATTTGAAGAAAAGGAATACTTACTCTGAGAGAACAAAACACACTCTCCAGTAGTACAGTAAAAATAGTAGATCTTAAAATCCCACAGCTAAGCAAATTAATTTAAATGTTGCTTTAGATTAGAAAGTCACCTTGTTATATTATGTGTTCAGTAGGTTCTTATTTATACTGCTCATCATATTTTCTGCACTATCTTTTCAACATTTTCGTTGAAGTCTATAATTTACTCTTCTTCACTTTGAACTTGGGCTCTGCATCTTGGACTTCTATATGTTGGTTCACTTGTAGTACTTCTTGTGTATTCTATCCTATATGGTCTGACTGCAAAGGAATCAAACTGGCTTGGGGCTACAACATCAGCTGCCATGATAATCCTTGGTAGTTCATTTCCTACATATATATATCTCCTTTTCTGACTCGTATTGTGATATAATTTCTTATTTCTTTTTGGTAAGTACTGAATTCACTAGCTTTTCATTCAATCAGATTAGAACTTGGGAGTTTGCTTGTATGGTTTTAAGCTTCTGAAAAGTCGAGTCATCATACTTTTTACTGCCGGTACATCTCGGGTGTTCCTGATCTGTTTTGGAGTTCATTACTGGTTTGTTGTTAACCTATGCTAATTCATTTTCTTCACGTAAAGGTTCCAAAAGCCATAAATCCAATGCAAGTTTAGTGTGTTAATAAATTATGTAGTGTGGAAACCTATTTGAGCATGAATTGAGATCATAGAGGTCCCCAAGCTCAAGGAGAAGTTGAAAGTTTTCCTATCGTTCGAATTTTAGTGAGCGTTGAAACTTAGGTCAAATTAAATTGATCATTACTCTTTGTATATATTGAATTAGAGTGCCTACTACATATCAAATGAAAGGTATTTGAATTATCTTTCCAACGATACCAATTTCGCAATATTCTGACACCCGAGGAAGAAGTTATGGCTTTGCAAAGTGGAGTGTGTCGTGCAGTATCAGGTGTACGACACACACCCTAACTTATGCCATAAGGTGTGCGACGCACACCCTAACTTATGCCATAAGGTGTGCGACGCGCAACCTAATATGTGCGATAAAGAGTGCGCCGCACAACCTATATTATGCATTAAGGTTTGCGCCACATATATTATTACTCAATTGACTTAAACACTCCGTTTTTGGGTTAAAATGGTCCTTTTCCCACCCTAATTTAGCCATAAATACAAAATCCAGTTCCCAAAATACCCCAAAATACACTTTCTTTCATCAAAATTGCTCAAGAACTCTCCTTTGGGTTTCAAAATAGAAATCCAAGCAACTCAAGATTCAACCATGAGTTTTTGAAACTAATTGCATATTTGGAATCCCCAAAACGTAGTCTTCAAGAAGCAACTATCATCTTCACATATAGAGGTACGTGGGGTTATCTCAAAAATCTCACGGGCTTAAAAATTCATGTTTTAAAAATGGGGGTTTTGAAATTATGAATATAATCCCGTTTTAAATGTTTTACGATATTGATTTAGTCTTTAGGCCTATTCCCGAAGTGGTTTGATATATGATATATGTATATGCATGTATTCCGAAAAGATGTTAACTTGAGAGCATGAATTATATGAAATCCCTCTTTTTATATGATCTCGTTTTAAATTATCAAATGATGTGAAATGTTTGAAATCATCTTGACAAGCGTGACATGAAATTTTTTGAAAATGGTCATGGTTTTCACTTGCAACGAGAGGGTTGTTATGTTGAAATATGATTAATATAATGGTTGCATGAAAGAATGATGTGTTATTGATGGCTTGCAAGTCGGGTATGACAATACCCTACAGAATAAGATATGTGATTGAATTAAATGGAGTTTGATGCAGTGATTTTACATGAGATAGGTGAATGCCCAAAGAAGGCATTTGAGTGTAAAGTCTCATCACTAAAAACCGTGTTTGCCGACATGGGGATTTGGTACCAGGCTAAGTGATCTTGTGTACTTGACTTTATGCCATTCCCAAATTTGAACTATGGTTAGGAGCCCAGGCTAAGTGATCTTAGGCACTACTATACTTTATTGGGTCGAGACACCCTGCTGTGTGATCTTGTGTATCTTCACCTCACTTACACTCTGATCTTAGCGTCAACCAAGATTTGATAGTTGGTGTAAATGTTATATGTAGGGTATTCTACCTAGCTCAGCTGCATTAAATTATTGTTGAAAACTATTACATTATGCCCATGTGTTTTCAAATGATTTGATATGGAACTTCTTTATAATAGCTCTCACCTATATTTGGAAATAAATATTATAGTTTTTTTTGGTTTCTCTATGTACTAGTACTTTTGTATTGACCCACTTCCCTCCCAGGTTTGGAGGCATAGTTTAGGGGTCCAGATAGCCGATAGATCTCTTCCGACAGATTTATAGAATCAAGTGGTAAGCCTTCTATATTTTGGAAGGCCTAATGTCTGTCAGTTCATTTATCATTTAGTAGTTTTGGGTCTACTGGGGGCCTTGTCCCAGTTTTCAGACAGTAATTTATTTCAGTCATGCATTAGAGATTTCGTGGACGGTTGTTCAGATATCGATATATGTTGTGGGACATTATTTCCCCTTTGTTGATTTCATTTGATTTATGACCATGTTTTTCATAATATTGTGTATCTTCCGCATATCTTATTATCATATGAATTATGTGAATGATTACCAGATAGATAGGGGTGTTTTGGGCCTTCATGGTTCGGAATGCTTGTCACGGCCAGGGCCCTGGTTCGGGTCGTGACAACATAGTATCAAAGCACGGTTCATGGTCCCAGGGTATCTGTGAAATCGCATCGGGTAGAGTCTTATTTATGGGTGTATAGCGCGCCACACTTATAAGCAAGAGGCTACCAGGCATTTAGGAATGTCTCTCTTTCTAGTTCATGCAATAGAGTCAGAATGTTTCTCTTTCATACTCTGATTCGTTCTATGGTGTCGCCCATACGAAAGTAAAAAAAAAGTCATCCCAAATTCTTTCCTTACTCTAATGTCCTCAGATATGTCTCATTATTAAGGTGATTCAAGTGCAAAATTTTAGAATCTAAATGGTATGGTCCTTTCTGATTGAACCATATAAGAGTTAAAATTTGTGCAAGGACTTGAGAAGAGTCCATTAGTGCTTCAATGTGTATTGATTCCGTTGTAAGCATTGATTCTGATGGAATCGTGCTTTTCATCTTGAGGTATTAATTGCATTTAGTCCCCTTTAAATTTATGTTACAAATGTCTTGCTTAAGGGGGGGGATGATGTGTAGTAGAATGTTTGAACTGTATTTCCACCCGAATAGTAGTATGCGTTAAAGTGTTGTTGTCATGACCTATTGGTAGTGAAATTAGACCAAGAATTTGGTGATGTGAAGTCACAAAGTTAGAAGTCATAGCGAGGGTGACTTTTGTGTAAATGAATATTTTAGTTGAATAACCAATGTTCGAGAATGATTTACCCCCTTATGGTGATAGACTAATGTGGTAACTAGTAGCATGTGTAGATGGTATGGTAGTCCGTGGAGGAAGTGTTTGACTTCGATTTTATTTATACAGAGTAAGATGTGTATTCTTAGTACTTGATGTGTTAAAATAGTACATGCTAATGAGTTATGATAAGGAAGACCATAAGGTCAAGATCAATTATTTTTTGTTTGGAAGTTCTAGTGTACTAGTGTTTCTTGATGTCTATTTCATGGTATCCAAGTGAGAATCATGTGTAAGGTTGGGTTGTAAAATCATGTTTAGCACTAGACATTAAGTTTTGAACAATTGATGTCCATGAAGGTGGATGTGATGATTTCTTGGTTAGTGATACTAGTTTTATGGAAATAATCTAATAGTCTTGAACGATATATGCAAGACCTTAAGTTTATTTGATTCGTAGTGAAGTATGATGTTGCATATATAATGTAGAAGTATTCCCAAGGTGATCTGAGGTTGCGGTGTTTTCTAAGACTATTACACGTTTTGTGTGACGAGTGGTATAGTTGATTTGCTAGGTGGAGAAAGATTGGTTAGATAGTATATGGTTTTCTAAATAGCCAAGTTAAGGAGTTTTGATTGATAGTGTTGAGCCTTTTTATATGATCTTGATTCCCATAGTAGAGAGATTTAAGTTTGGAGTCGCGATATTGGTAGGCTATGTCGGAAGTGGTATGATTCATTGAAGGCTTGGTGATATCCATGTTGAGTGCTAGATTCTAAGTTTGAGTTTTTAAAGGTTGAACTAATAGAAATAAGAGTTAAAGCACTAGAGGGTGTGCACTTCGACTCTAGGGATACCCATGAAGACCCGAAGTTAGTAAGTATGAAAGTATTATATGATGACTACTGGGTCTATAGAATGATAAAGTGTATCTCAGAAGGTAGTAGTAACAGTGAGTTTTCCACTTTCAGGTTTAGTCATTCGGGTTAAGTGCCATGATATGTGTGTATAGTAGTTTTCCAAACCCCAGAGTGCAGTGAGTGTACTTCAGTTTAAAGTCTAGTAAGGGATCTCCCAAACTTAATATGATGGCTTGAAGCTAAAGGGGAGATGATAGAGCGAATAACCAAGTCAGGCTTTCAGATTCTAGTAGTGATGTCAGTATGACATAGAACATCAGAAGGGAAGAGTGAGGCTCAACCCATTTCGGTCTTAGTATTTTTTAGTTATCCTAATACCTACTCATACCTCACGTTTCAGTTCCATGATCATGGTTTTGCATTAACAGACATGCTTCTTTACACCCGAAGAAAAGTTACTTAGGCCATCAGTAGCTGTTGAACCCAATCCATAAGGTAAAGAAGCTTATCATTTTGTCCATTCTCATCTAACGCTGTGATAGGTCATCTATTTCCTATCTCTCTTTATTGTCGTTTCAAGCTTTCTATTTATTAGATGAAGAAAATGGTTTCATGTTACTATGTTGTTTGGCTTCAAAATTCTTGCCTTGTCCTTCAAATTAATTTAGGGAGTTGCGCATGGATACAAGATTTCAACATTGATTGGAAAATTAACTAAATATGATTGAAAAGTAGCTATATTCTGATTTCATCTGTTCTTCCTTGCATGGATATTAGTTGAGAAGCCTCCTATACCTCCTCTGGCTGGTCCTGCTCTTGGTACTATTCCATCCATGTCACTGTAGGTAAGGTTGTGGAGGTTTGGGGGAGGGATAAATGACTTTTGAAGGTAGAGACATTATGATAACTATTTTCCCCACATCTTTAGCAATTCCAGCCTATGCTTCCAGCCCACAGGCACAACCTTATGGTTCCGGGTCATCTCAACAATTTCTACCACTTGGACATGCAAATGTTGCTATGTGTCAACTTTCTCAAATCTAATTTCCTCAACCTATGCAACAGGTTACTGGTAGACCTGTAGTAGGAATGCATAGTATGCCTCAGGGACCACCTATTCCCCATGATTTTCAGCAAAATCTTTCAATGTCAAATAACCACATGCCTGGTTCTAGTGGCCCAAATTTACCTCTTTCTTCTTCATATAATGTAAGGCCTTGGAAAGATCTTTTGTGGTTGTTGTCAATCAGTTTTCGATGTTCCATTCATATATTAATGAAATACATTTTGTTATAGTCTTTAACAGCAGGTAAATGCAGATTCTTCTGGCTCCTAGTATCATATATAGATAAATGATCATAGGTTTCCATCAGGGGTACAACCCTAGATGCCAATAAGTAATCATAATGTGAATTCTATGACAACTATGCAGAAGACTGGAGAATTAGCAGCTCCCTTGGTTGTTCCGGTGAGAATTCAATGTGTTTTATTGTACCTGTTTTGCATAAATATTGTCAACAAGTAACATGCTTAAGTTAATGGGTTAGTGGGTGTGTGTTGATTGAGAGAGTCAACATTTGAATTGTATGACAGTTTTTTGTAAGCAAATTAAGATTCCAGTGAACAAAAAAGGTGTAAAACTGCGGTATACAAGAAAAGGAGCTCTGCAAAAATATCATTTTCATTTAGATCCAATCTTTTTACCACTTTGTGTTCTCCAGACAGAAAAAAGAGCATGCCGATTTGGCTTTCTGGAATTCTTGCTTTTGGATTATATTCACATAGGTTACTCATATAAATAGGTTAATGTCTGCATCATAAACACTTAATGTCTTGTCTATGAACAAGTGGTGGATATGTTGGCCCCCATCACTGCCAAGAAATCCCTCAAGTATCCACGTCTAGTGCTTTGTACATCATTCTGTTTCCATTGGTACTGGAGATAATAGGCCCTATGTTTCAGTCCTCTTTGTCAAAGTTATCATATGGGCTGCCGTTCACCGCTGCCAAATTCTACCTGACTGTTGATCAGCAGAACTTGATACACCTCTACCAATAACTTCATTTTGACCTCATTTCTCTATTATCATACATATTTTATATGTGGCTAAATGCTAGTAGGTATTGCTATTTTCAGCATATTTTGATGATCAATAGGACAATTATGGTTGCTAATGTTGTCATATTTCCTATGGCTTTATTACTCCAACTAATTAATAACATTCTTACAATTCTTGAATTGATTTTCAGATGCTATTATAATAGAAGGACAAGAATCTCAACCTGGGAGAAACCTCGAGAACTGATGACAGAAATGGAGGTGAGGTCTCGTGTCATCGAGATTTTTATGGGTAGTTTTATCCAGTTTCTTGTGCTTATCAATGAAAAAAGAAGTACACAATTCTTTTTCTATGAAGCTTTGTAGAACCACTTTTTCTTTCCTAAGTATATGTGATTTCTGTTGAAAGTTTGTTTAGCGAGCAAATTTCCTCGATCTTACTACACTATGTAGGTTTTATTTGGGATTTGCATTGACCTTTTATTTCCAATATAGTTCTAAAAGATTTTATATTTAACACTACTGTTCTAAAAATGTGTTTAAGCATACACGACAGGATTATATTTGGTCTATTTTAAACAATTTTATTTGCTTTCTGATTAATGTAATGTTATTGTAACTCTATGGCGATATGGAGAGAGGAGACTTGATATAATATTATGGTTCACATTTCTTATTCTGGTTTACAGAATAATATTTTAGCTGGTTGCACACTTGCACCCAAGAGTGTGACCTAGTGGTCAATGAAGTAGATTGAGAACCATGAGGCCTCAGGTTTAATTTCCAACTGAGATAAAAACACTAGGTGATTTCTTACCGTCTGTCCAAGCCTTGATGGATAGAGTTACCCTGTATCTGTGCTGGTAGGAGGTAGTAGTACCTGGTGTAAATAGTCAAGGTGCAAGCTAGCCCAAACGCGACGGTTATCAAAGAAAGTTTTGCTGGTTGTGAGGGACAAGTATTAAGGGACCAACAACTGGAGCTGTAAGGAAGTTTGAACATTTTTATTCTTTTCTTTTTGAGATAAACAGTTTTTTTTTCGGAGATATTACTTTGCATTCGTCAGCGTTAAGGTTATGCTAGCAGTCCAAAAGAAATGAAAAATAATGAAAATAATGCGAGGATTCGAAGAGATCTACTACCTGTTATGCATCCTGTACAAATTGGCCCTTAAACAAAAAACAAAAATCTACAATGCTATTCCATTTAACTTTCTGAATGGAATTATATTTATCTTCAAAATACCTTTAACTTTTCTCTCTCCATACAGTCCATCAAATACAAGGAAATATTTTTCTCCTCCATTTCTTCTAACTCTTGCTAATCCCTTCTAATCCAACAGCTCAATAGATTGTTGTTGTTTCCTTTGATAGTCTACTTTACTTCAACTCAATAGATCTGGTATGTGTTCTGGCATGGTCCACTTTACTTCTATTAAACTAAAGGTGTCAAATGGGCGGGCTTGGCTGGATTTGGGCGGATCAAAGAGGTCTGAGTTAATAAATGGGCGGGTTATTAACCCTCCTTAAAGCTACTTGGACTGAAATGGGTTGGGTTGAAATGCTCTAAAATGCGGGTCATAACCCAACCCACCCAATTTGAACTCAGATTTAATTGCTTTATTTGTTATTTTAAAAACTTTTAGTACTTGAAAAATTATTATCTTTTTTTTTTTTAACTTTGTAACTTTGTATTATATCACATAGTACATGGGTTTTACTGAAACCTTTATATACAAGAGTACTCCTAAATCGACTGTTCTATATCTAAATTTAGTCTAGAACATCAATTATCGAGGCAGTATCATTAGAGTATAGTTGATTACACCAAAAACATACAAGAAAAATCCAGTTGAGTTTAACCTTTTGCACACTATTCTCTATGCTCTCAAATCATCTAGAATTCCTTTCTTTCCATATATCCCACCATATAGCACCAGGGATAATTCTTGATCTACCTCTGTCCTTCGCATGTACACCTGCTTCTCCCAGCACATTAAAGTCTCGAATACTTTCCTAGGCAGTATCCTGGAAATGCCTTTTAATCTTAAGATGATTCTCCAAAGTTGTTGGGTGTACTTACAATGTAGAAATACATGGTTAACCATCTCTAAAGTTTCTCCACAGAGGAAACATCTGGAGCACAAGGTTTTCCCTTTCTTCATGACATTATCTTGTGTAAGAACTACTTCCTTGGTCAGTAACTAGACAAAGACAAAGCACGACACTGTGTGAGGTATTATACTTTTCCATATTTTCTTCCATGGCCATCTTGGATCTGGGTGATTTATTTGGTTCATCATCTTGTAGGCTTTGTTGAAACTGAACATTCCTTTTCATTTCCTATCCACCATTGTACGTCCTTCACTGTCTGCAGTCTATTGAATAAGTGGACGGTATTAAAAAATTCAACTATTCTCATTACCTCCCAGTCATTAAGTTGCCTTCTGAAATTGAAGTTCCGCCAATGTGGTTTCGATAATTTTGCTATAGTCCTCTATTGAAACAATACCAAGTTGTAGATATCTGGAAACATCACTTCCATATTCCCATCCTCATGTCAATTATCCATCCAGAACCTAGTCTTGTTTCCATCCATCACTTTAACCTTTGAGTTGCTTGTAACTTCATTCCACTAGTGTCTAATAGATCTCTAGAGGCTAACCCCATATAGTGTGGTCACTTCTTTAGACATCCATCTATCTTCTTCAGAATATTTATCCCCAATCACATTCCTCCATAGAAGCTGGTTATTGTTTGCATATTTCCACAACCATTTCATCACAAGAGCCTTTCCACAACCATTTCATCACGAGAGCCTTACTTTGAATTTTTAAGTTCTTTATCCCCAATCCTCTAGTCTTCTTGTAAATTGTCCACCACAGAGAGCACTACCATTTTTTCTCGCATATCTTTGTTCCTTATTCTATCTAAACTAGTATGCCCACACACCAATCTCAGCATCCTCATTTCTGCTATGTTTATCTTTCGAACATGCGAGCTCTTGACCAGCCAAACACTTTGCCCCATGCAAGTTAGCTAGTATAACAACCACTTTATAAATTTACCTTTAAGTTTATTTTAACAAAATTCTTATACATGGCATGCTAGTTACTACCTCTTTTGCAAGAGCTAATTGGGACAAAAAACACATGTTCAGAAATTGATTCATAAAAAAAAAAGCATAACTGTAGTTTATGAGTTTCAAACGTGTCCAAATGGAAAAAAAATTATGGGGGGGCTATGTTGAGTATGGAACTTAGAACCTTAGAGCAGGATTTGAACACCCTTACTGTCACACTCAGTCTTGTTTTTTTAGGCAAGGGTGTTCATTAAAAAATACTCAGAAACGACAGAATTTGACCTATATATATATATACAAAATGCGATTATCAGGTGAATGTTGTTCAGTTGATCACCCTTGGATAGCTGTAGCTTGGCCGCAGCTTGGCAATGCTTCCACCCTTCTTGTAGTTATATTCTACACAGTACATTCTAGTCCTTTTCCATGTGGGACATTATATCATTCATATTCTAACACTTCCATCTAGTATTGTACTGCTAGAAGTTACTAATTTCTACTTCCAGGGTACTGTTTATGTTCTGTTTTTTAATTGACCTGCTTTCATGCTATTTTCATTGGGACAGAGGGCAAACGTATCAACTGACTTGAGAGAATTTATAAGTCCTAAGGGAAGAAAGTGTGTAACTTATATATTCTCGTGGCCTCTTTCCAATTGTTCTTCTACAGTGGGTACTTTTATGTGTTACTTGTGCATAATGCTGATTGCTTTGTTTGTTTTCTGTAGGTATTACTACAAAAAGGTTACTAGAACGTCCAAATGGAGAATGCTGATGAAGTCAAGGTGATGTTAGATTTAAATCCAATATGGGTTTATTCCGTGTTTTAAATAGCATGATAAGAAGGGATTGTTTTGTGCTTTAAATAGCATGATAAGAAGGGACAATGTTCTGTTTTCTTGGATGCTCTAGTTCTCATAAAATCTTTATGCATTCACAGTTGCTAGCATGATAAGAAACGGAAATATTCTATTTTCTTGGATACTCTATTCTCATAAAGTTCAATTATTTATAAATTCACAGTTGGCTCTTGAAAAGGACACCATTTTACACGCTTCTGATTTTGGATCCATTTCTATTGTTAAAACATCATCCCCGGGTGCAGATGGTTCATTAGTCTCGGCACACGGTGATAAATCAATCCCAACTGTTGTGTTACCAGCTGCTAACTTACCAACTATTATGGCTTCAGAATCATCAAGTTTATCTGGTAAGGTTTCTTGTCCAATGATTGAAACAGTCGAAATGAAGAATTCTTCAGAACCTGCTTCACCAGCTGTTGCTAATTCAGAGAAAATTGGAATAGTAGTAACCTTGGAAAATTTTGTCGCGTCACCGATGTATGTTTTCAAATTTATATGTTATAAATTTGCCTTTGGTTTGTGTTGCTTCTTATTTGGAATTTACTTTTTCTGTAGTTCTGAGACTACTACAACTCAAGATGCAATAGTGTATGGTGATGGATTTTGTTTGTAGAATAGAGAGGTACTTTGTCCTTCTGAAATACTTATGTGATTAGTTAATTACTACTGGTTTCTGGTTAAAACACCAAGAAAGATTTTTGTAGCTGTTATGCTGGATGTTGATCCAACAATTTTGTAGTGTAGTGTTAGTCAACTGCTAACAGGTGAAGAATATGCTCCAAATTCCAATGAGGTTTGCTTTTGTCCTTTGAGCTTGATGTTTTGCCTAAAATGCAGAATGTCAAGAAAGATGCTACAATAACTGAAATCGGAGGTGCTACTCCATCAGATGAGAAAACAGTTAAGCTGGGACCATTTGTAAATGAGAGCAAAGCGGTATAGTTGACTATTGCTTTTGTTCCCGTTTTATGTATGTTCTTAAAATTTCTCTTATTTTTATTTTAAGAATTTGATTTTATTTAGGAGGCAAAGAGTGCATTCAACTCTTTTGGAATCTGCAAATATTGGGTCTGATTGCACGTGGGATCAGGTTTATTACTTGACTGTTTTGTGCATACCAAACAATTGAGGGAGATCATTTGACATGAATTGTATTTGTCAGGCCATGAGAGCAGTAGTTAATGACCAGAGATATGGTGCTCTAAAATCCCTTTGTGAGCGAAAGCAAACTTTTAATGAGGTATCTCTCCAAGTCGGCATTGGAATGGGTTAATTACTGCTTCAATGTTTCAGCATACCATATTGCAAAAAGATAGATTGTGTTTGATATCTAATTTTTTCATGTTTGGTTGACTTAAATATTTTGGAAAATGTTTTCCAAATCAACTTATTTTCCTTAAAGTTAAGGAAAATGAATTCCCTTCATAAAGTAGGAAAAACATTTTCCAAAACTCTCTTTCAATCTCACTCTTAAGTTAAAATGTTTATACAACTCTCAAATGTATTTACTAAAAAATATTTTTTTATTCACCAACCAAACACTAGAAAACATTTTCTGAAAAATGTTTTCCTTTCATCAACCAAACATAAGAAAACAAGTAAGAAACTAACTTGTTTTCTTGGAAAAAATTTTCCTTCATACCAAACACACCCAAGGTCTATAGTGATAATTTTGAAGTTGTGTGTCTGTTCCAGTATCTGAGCCAAAAGAAAAAACTGGAAGCTGAAGAGAGGCTTGTTAAACAAAAAAAAAACTCAGGAAGATTTCAGGATAATGTTAGATGTAAGTGAAATTTTCTTTTGTGGGTGTCTTCCATTTGATATATCATGATATTCACATTACCAGTTTCAAAAATAAAAAGATATTATCATAATATTCATGATGTGTTAGAGATTGGTATTTGACTTGTTCAAAAGAATAAGTGGTATTTTTCACAACAATGTCCGTTGTTCTCAATATTACAGGATTACAAGTAGTTGTCACCATCGTCAAGATGGAGGTTTGTCTTTCACTTGTAATGTTAAGTTGTCTGCTGCTTGTTTTCTATTCTTGGTCATTATTTGTATGTGTTTTGGTACCTTGAAGTTGATCCATTACTTGTGTAAGTTCCATTTGATCCACTAACTATTTGCTATTGATTATTCAGTAAGGCAATCTCCATATTCAAACATGATGAACGTTTTAAAGCTGTTGAGTGAGCTAAAGACCATGAGGACCTTTTTGAAGATTATGTGGAGGAACTTGAGAAAAAGGTGAAGATCCTTTTGCAGAACTTTCTTGTAAGCTTCTATATGTTAAAAACTAAGTGCGCGGACTGTAGTTTTCTTATATGGTCTTTGGCTTCTCACAAATTAAGTTAGCCTTTCATTTGAGATAGAAACAAGGTCACTAGGTTAACTGATGCTACAAATGTCTAGTCTTGGTGTGCGATTAATGTATAAGAATCCCACACTAGTAAGGTGTATGTGCTGAAGTTTCCTTATATGATCTTGGACAATCTTCACCACCTGACCTAGTTTTCAAAGTTGAGTTAGGTGCTGGTCCACTTAATTAACAACAGTCATTCTGTTCCTTTCCTTTGCAAGATGTCTTTTAGTTTGTTCCCTTTTTTTGTTTTGCTTAAAGAGTAGAAAGAAGAAATGTTGTAGATATTCAACATAAAATCTTGTGTTCTTTGAATACATTTTTAATGGCTTCTCAAGGGTACAGCATTTAAATTTGTTCACCATTGAATTCTAATTTAAACAGACTTCCATGTATTGTATGTAATTTTTCTTGAAACTTGAAACTATTATATGCTTCTTCCTCTCCCCCCTCTGTTGTAAAATAGAAAAAGTTTTTCAATACTTTCATGCAAGTGTAGTTAAAGTCTCTTTGTAAATATTGTGTTCTTTATAGAGAAATTTTATTTTTTTTACTTTGTACTGGATTTTATTAAGAGAATGCGAAGGCATTGGAATTAGCATCAGTTTCTAGATTATGTTTTTCTATTTCCAGGAGATAGAACTTCCATAGTTCCATTTTTGCTAACTTGTTTTGTTCAGGCCAGTAGCCAGTGGCAGAAAGTTCAGGACCGCTTGGAAACTGAAGAAATATGCTCCCGCCTCGAGAAAATCGACCACTTGGAGATTTTCCAGGTACTACTCATTTTTCTAATACATCATAAATAACTTTTTCCAAACATCTCATTTGTACGACTCAGTTTTAAAGTTATGTTGCAACCTTTTCTATTTTAGGAATACAT
>NW_025836553.1:54698-65627 GCF_002878395.1 Capsicum annuum | reverse complement strand
TTCGAAAATTATAAAGGTAATTAATATCAATTATTTTCGTATTTGAGCCCTTTATACAATTGTAGATTAATTAAATATAATCAAGCTACAAAATTAGGACAGATTTATGGTAAATAAATATATAATATTAATAATAATTTTATTGCTATCAAATTAATTAGATTAAATTGAACTAGAAATTAGTTAATGATGACAATTACTTAAATAAAAAAATATATGAAAAGATTCGTAATTGATATGCATATATTGGTAAAAAAAACAACGAACCTTGACTACTCCTTTAGCTTTAAATATATTTTAAAATTTACATACAACATTAAATTAAGGAACTTGAGTCTATGTATTATGATCACAAAATTGATTCTAATTAATTGAAATTAATTAGTTGATTGTATTGTTTTATTACAATAATTTAGTACCTCATTCATTTATTTAATAAAAATACATATAATTAATTGATTGATTTTGTGCAATCTACTACAATTTTATTAATTCAAATGAAATGACTTTTAAATGATAGGTTTGGATTATAAAAATAATGGTGATTATTGTATGAATTTAGCATTTCTTAAGTATTAAAAAAGATCTATAGACAAAAAAATGTCATCCCTCAAAACAATTAAATTTGAACTATTTTAGTGAAACAATGAAAGATTGAATATAAGAAAATCCGTAATTAAGAAAAGAAATAACTGTCACCTTATTTGAGTTTTTAGCAAATTGTAAAGATAATTAAATAATCATATTGTAAATTGATAAAAAAAAATTTGAGAAATAAATAAGTAATTAGGAAAAGAAATAATCGTTACCTTTTTAAAATTCTTCCCAAAATCATAAAGGTAATTAATATAAATTTGATATAACCAAACTATAAGAATATGTGAAATTCATGGGATTAAATTTTTGAAATTATAAAAGTAAGTAATATCAATTGTTTCCATATTTGAGTCCTTTATGGAATTGTAGATTAATTAAATATAATCAAGCTATAAAATTAGGATAGATTTATGATAAATAAATATATAATATTAATAATAATTTTATTGTTATAAAATTAGTTAGATAAAATTGAGATAGAAATCAATTAATATTTACAATTATGTCGTACATCATTTTTTATATAAAAATACATATAATTAATTGATTGATTTTGTGCAAGCTACTATGATCTTATTTATTCAAATGAAATAATTTGTAAATGGTAAGTTTGGATTATAAAAAGAAAGGAGATTATTGTATGCCTTTAGCATTTCTTATGTATTAAAAAAGATTTAGTGACAAAAAGTTGTCATCCCTCAAAACAATTAAATTTGAACTATTTTAGTAAAACAAAAAAAGATTGAATATAAAAAAATCCGTAATTTAGAAAAAAATAATTTCTACCTTATTTGAGCTTTTAGAAAATTATAAAGATAATTAAATAATTAATTGACTACAATCAAATTATGAATTTATATGAATTTTTTGAGAAATAAATCAGTAATTAGGAAAAAAAATAATCGTTACCTTTTTTATATTCTTCCCAAAATTAAAAAGTTAATTGATATCAATTTAATATAGTCAATCTATAAAAAACATAAGAAATTCATGGGATTGAATTACCGAAATTAAAAGGTAATTAATATCAATTATTTTCATATTTGAGCCCTTTAGGTAATTGTAGATTAATTAACTACAATAAAGCTATAAAATTAGGACAGATTTATGGTAAATAAATATATATAATTAATAATAATTTTATTTTTAGCAAATTAATTAGATTAAATTGAGTTAGAAATAAGTAAATATTGACAATTATTTTAATAAAAAATATATGCAAAGTTTCATAATAGCTATACATATATTGGTTACAAAAACAACAAACACTATCTTCTACTTTAGCCATAAATATATTTTAAAATTTACAACATCAAATTTAAAGAACTTGAGTCTATATGTTATGATCATAAAATTGAATCTAATTAATTAAAATTAATTAGTTAATTGTATAGTTTTATTACAACAATTTTGAACATCATTTATTTAATAAAAATACAAATAATTAATTGATTGATTTTGTGAAATGTACTATGATATTATTAATTAAATGGAATTATTTTTAAATGGTAAGTTTGGATTATAAAGATAAAGGAGATTATTGTATGACTTTAGAATTTCTTATGTATTAAAAAAGATTTATAGACAAAAATATGTCATACCTCAAAACAATTAAATTTGAACTATTTTTGTAAAACAATAAAAGATTGAATTTAAGAAAAATTGTGATTGAGAAAAAAATAATTGTTACCTTATTTGAGTTTTTAGCAAATTATAAAGATAATTAAATAATTAATTAACTATAACCAAATTATAAATTTATATGAAATTTTTGAGAAATAAATTAGCAATTAGGAAAAAAATAATCATTATCTTTTAAAAATTCTTCCCAAAATATAAAGGTAATTAATATCAATTTGATAAAATCAAACTATAAGAATATGATAAATTCATGGGATTAACTTTTTAAAATTTTAAAGGTAATTAATATCAATTGTTTCCATATTTGAGTCTTTTATGTAACTGTAGATTAATTAAATATAATCAAGCTATAAAATTAGGAAAATTATGGTTAACAAATATATAATATTAATAATAATTGTAATGTTATCAAACTAATTAGATTAAATTACGGGAAATCAGTTAATATTGATAATTATTTTAATAAAAAATATATGCAAAGTTTCGTAATTGATATACATATATTGATTAAAAAAAAAAACGAACATTGATTACTACTTTAGCCGTAAATATATTTTGAAATTTTCAACATTAAATTTAAGGAACTTTAATCTATATATTATGATCATAAAATTTAATCTAATTAAGTGAAATTAATTAGTTGATTGTGTAGTCTTATTACAATTATATCGTACGTTATTTTTTTAATGGAAATATATATCATTTATTAACTGATTTTGTATAATCCACTATGATCTTATTAATTCAAATGAAACAATTTTTAAATGGTAAGTTTTGACTATAAAAAGAGAGGAGATTATTGTATGACTTTAGTATTTCTTATGTATTAAAAAAAGATCTAGTGATAAAAGAAGTACAATATTACAATATTTTTGGGTTATTTAATTAATTATCACGTTTCAAAATATTGTTTATATCAATTCAGTGATGTTTATATGGAAGAGTTAAATTTTGAAAAAATAAATATCTTAAATTTCATAATTTAAGTTAATTTGTGTGCTAATTTTAAAAAGTTAATTTATAGTTTACATTTTATTTCTATTATATGGAAAATTTGACCTCATATGGCTATTTATAGCCATTGAATAACACAAATTATTTGTTACACTTTTCTTCTCTCTCTCTTTCTCTCATGGGTATTTCTCAAGTTTTTCATTTTGAGTATGTAAATATTCACTTCCCATATTTATGGATCCTTATAAATATTCACTTGCCATATACAGATCCTTGTAAATATTTACTTGCAATTTACAGATCCTTTTTAGTTGTATATGTGCATTGTATGATGATAAATGAAAGACACAGAAAAAATTTTTCTTCATTGTAGTCTTTTGCTATTTGTACATTTCAAGAAAAAATGACAAGAATCCTACAGATTCTGACAACCTTTTGCCGGCTCTTACTCTTTCAACTCTTTGATTCAGTAATTTCTCTTTTTTTTTAATTATTTACCATGATTATTTGTATTATCAGAAGGATTTGGTAAGTTCTTTGGATTGTTCTTGTACTATTTGTTTGTGGGGTATTTTATTAATTTTCAGTAGAAGACTAGTAGTAAATAGTTTCGTGTCATGTCTCTTCTGATTGTAGTATTAGTATATATTTTTCTTTTCTACTTGTTGTATCCTATACCTCTGTTTTCTTACTTTCTACTGTTGTTAATATCCTCGTGTTTTTGCTTTCCTTGCCGAGGATTTATGGGAAATAAATTTTCTACTTGCCAAGGTAGGGGTTACGTATATTGTTGTTGAAGAAGAAGCACGTAGAAAGAGAGATGTTTTGCTTTGTCTCATAACTTGTAGTATTTTCATGAATGGATAATGATTTGTAAGTGGCTGTTTATGATGAAGAACAACTTGTTCTTCTTTCGATCATCAACTAATGATGCAAACAAGACCCCTTCACCACCATTAGAGTCCAAGGAAGTTTCTTCTTGGAGGAGTGTTTCATTATCATCTGGATCCTTCTATGACAGCGGGTCAGGAAAAAAGAATTTCACAGATCTGAGCAAATCTCCCCATAGTCACAGTAAGAAAGTTCATCCTAAGAAATATGGTCGTGATTCAAGCTGGTATGTATATCATTTTTCTGTAGCTTCCTTTTTCACACTTAAACTAATGTTTTAATTTACATTTACTTGTCCAAAGTAATGACAAATATTTCTTCTCGGCAGAGACCTTAGCGTTCCAGTATTGATTCGGACTATTAGAAGATTGACAAAGGAGAAGGTACAAATGGCTTCTGAAGTTTCAAGCATGCTACGAAATCAAGTTGCTGAAAGGGCTTCTGCTAAGGAAGAAGCCAGCATATTACAGGCAGAACTAGATTCACAGACACAAAGATTAGAGACAGTACTAAAAAAAGAGTTGGATAGAAGATCCAGCGATTGATCTCTAAAACTTGAGAAATACCAAATTGAACAACATAGACTCCGTGAAAGGGTGAGGGAGCTTGCAGAGCAGAATGCCTCTCTACAAAGGAAAGTCTCTTTATTTAATGAGAAGGAAGTATATAATAGAATAAAGATCTCATTTTTGGAGAAATGCGTTGAAGATTTGTCTAAGAGAATAGAGCAAGTATCAGAGGAGAATTAAAATCTAAGGCAGCAACTTGCTCAGTTAAAAGTGGAAAATCGAGTAGCTCAAGACAATAGAGATTATGTCCGGGAAAACTACTAGGAAAAGGTTAAAGAGCTTAAATCAGAGACTTTGCTAACAACTATGCTAAGGGAGAAGCTCTATTCCGAGGAGATGGATATAAAGAAACTTCAGGCTGATCTAGCCGCAATAGTTAGAGGTAACGGCATTCTCAAATGTGAAGTGTAAAATGCACTGGACGCTCTTTCTTATGCCACACCTAAGTTGAAATATCTCGAGCTTCAGGTAAACAGGCAATGTTAAGATCTCGTTGCAACGAAATAGTTTTTATTTTTTAACTTTGGATACCTCATCTTCATATATGATAGCCTATTCACACGTTACTCTCTCTGCATTAGCTTTCTACTTCTGTTTGATTTTAGGTTCATCTTTGTTCCATCTGAAGTTCACGATTTTCTTTATGAACTTGTATACATGAGTTGCTGGCATGTGGTAGTCTTCTGTGAAATATCCGATCGTCTTAATGTGTAATAACTTGAACCAACCAAGAACATGATATACTTTGTGATATCCTCAAACCTATTGATCTGATTGTGCTCTAATGTGGTAAAGTTACCCGAAGGGGTTTCGGTAAGTTTTCTCGTTCATCTGACTTAATTCTTGGAAAAGTTCATGAGTTATCTATTGTGAATTTTAACAGTTAAAAAAGATTCATGATTTGGTTGAACTTCTAGGCTATGAGTTTGTTTTGAATTTCTGATGAAATGTTATTGGTGATCTTTGTGTCTTTCTTGTTTTTCATGGTTTACGGTTGATTCTGGAAGGTGCTAAAAAAGGACGAAAATATCAACCAGCTCACTAATGATTTGCAAGAATGCATAAAGGAACTTGGTGTTATAAAGGCGATACTACCAAAAGTGTTTCAGGAGAGGGATTTTATGTGGGAAGAAGTTAAGAGCTACAGTGAGATGAACATGCCATTGAATTATGAGATCAACATGTTGAAAAGGAAGGTTGATACCCTTGACGAAGACTTTCTTATGAAAGAGTGTCAAATCATAATCTTGAAAGACTTGATAGGCAAACCTTTCGATCTTCTTGCAAGTCCTGATTCTCTGTTGGAGTGATGGATGCTAAATTGCCAAAATACAATTCATATTTTGTTCATTGACTATAGTGTTCATAATTCTCGTATACTTACTGGTTTTACTCTTATTCTTTCCCCCCTTTGATACTTCTTAAATAGAAAGTTTGATTCTTCGTTTAGCAACCTTTTTGAATCTCCAATTGTAAGCATTTCTCTTACTTGCTGGTGATCAAGACAATGAACTTCTTTTGCTTCATTTGGTTTTGTAAGTATTGGCTTTTTTTTTTATCTTATGAAGTATTTAGGGACGATTGGTGCTACCATTTTCTTTTCGTCTCTGAGGTAGAGGTATGGTTTGCATATTTTCTACCCGAATATACATCAGGTATGTTGTTGCTGTTGTATGGAGATTGTGTGTACAATAACAATCGTATATTTGATGTCGGGTCATCCATACTTTCATTCCTTGCAGGGGAAAGCTGATTAAGCTTACTGAGTTAACATCTCATTGATGTATTCTTTCACTAAGGTTGTCATTGGGTAGCTATAAAAAGTACTTGTCTAACTGGGCATTTCATGTTTAGTTTGTGCATATATTAAGTAACGTCAAAAATTTTAACCATATAACTTTACCTCAAAATGGTGCATGGACCAGAGCTGCTCCTAAATCTGGTCGGTTGGCAGACTCTTCCACTTGATCTGCAATCAAATGCCTGCTTTGTCTCAGTACATTTGATTCTGTTGTGCTCATTCACACATGGTTTATGCCAAGTATGTGAGACATATACAGAAGCCTCTAGTTTCATCTTCTTTATATAGTTTTAAACTTCATTTGACTTGCTATGAGGGAGTTCCACCCTACCCTCTGATCATTCTTTCAGATACCCTATTTCATTTGCCTCCACCATGTTTAAAATTTTCCTTCTGGTACCTGATGCTTCACCTACCGCATTAAATGTTGTTTGAACATTTTTAAACTATGCACTGCGTTCAATTTCAAAAAATGAAAAAAAACTATGCACTGTAGAACATTTTGATAATTTTTTGGTATATCAGTATGTTCTTTATGTTTATGCTTACATCAAGCAGATACAGTTATTATGAAGGTGGAATTGGTTTCTGTACCATTTTCGTTTTGCGTGTAACTTCTGAAGTTATTTGGGATCCATTATTTATATGTCAATGAGAGTCTTTGATGTCTTTCCTGATAATGTTTACGCTTACATCAAACAGACATAGTTATTATGAAGGTGGAATTAGTTTCTGTACCATTTTCCTTTTGTGTGTAACTTCTGAAGTTATTTGGGATCCATCATTTATATATTAATGAGAGTTTTTGCTGTCTTTCCTAATATTAAACCTGTCATTTTTTCTTTAACATGTCTAATCTCCTGTATACCTGGCTTTCTGATCTTCAATGATGCAAACAATTTCCTTTTAAGAACTTGCACTTACCTAATTCCTAGTAGGACAATCTTAGAATCTTCTATGCTGAACGATGACTATTGGTGGTTATTTTTTTTGCCAGGAGGTTGCATTGGAAGGTACAAGCATACATAATATTGGTAAAACCAGCAAGCACCATATTTTTTGAAAATGATAGCATATATACTATGTAGGTAGTATTTTCTTTACAAAAATGAGCCTCTGTGTGCTTACAAGGCCTCCAAAGTTGCAAAATGGATTCAGCACCCTCTACAAGAAACTCTTAATGTCAAAATAATAATTTGTCTGATCTTATCTGCAACAAGAATGACGAGCACTGCGTTCAGTTTGGAGCCTGTCCCTAAGCTCGTCTAGAGTTATCCTTATCTTTATTGCCTTTTATTTGCTTGTTATCTTTGTTCTTGATAGAACCTGCATTTGAGAAGCTTGTGTTGTTGTCTCAAGTTAATGTTTAAGTTTTCTTTCCTTACTGCAATGCATCAAAATTCAACTTGTGGTGCTGCTGAAAATGTTGGAATGACTGCAAAACCTAATGGCATAATGCATGTACCTGTACGTTCTGATAGACCCAATACATTCAGTAACAACAACTCATCTATTCTCTCTTACATACAAAAAACAGTTGATATTCCTTCTCAAACAGTAGGTCCATCCATGTTTGAGCTTCCGGACCATGCTTTTGTTGGGCCTGGGCATGAAGGTGGTGTTAGAGTGGATGAAAGTCCCACATTATTGGGGAGTGAATTGTCGGTCTTCTTATATGGACTTGAGCAATCCTCCCCTCATGTGCTAGCTTTTGGGGTAGAGTTAGGCCCAAGATCCTTTCTTTACCTAATCAACCATCTTTTCTTACATTGGAAATAGAAAGAGCAGCTGTAGAGAATGTTTTCAACCTTAAGGGGATCAGGTAGGTAGAACCTGGGAGCATTAAAAAAGTACTAAGCAACTGGAATGGGGATGTAAATGTAATAAAAGAGGAGATATGGAAAATTGTTCAACATGTATATGGTGGACAGTTTGGACAAAAAGAAACAAGGGTTGTTTTGAGGATGTCTAGAAGATCAACATGAATAGTTTAGCACTTCTTTATTTTTGGTGTAAACACAATGATTAGCTCTAACAGAAGACATCATTGATGTGCTAGACTGTTTATAGGCAATTGAAAGACAGAGTAAGATGTAATACTTTTTGAAGGGGGACATCATTCTTGTTGGCTAGGGATTTAAACAAAGATGGGAAGAGCTCTATATAAAGGACAGGGATGACTAATATGACAACTTTTTTTTTGGATAGAACATAATTTTTGTTATAAGATATGGAAGATATGAAGATAGGACAAAATGTTCTCAACTAACAAACTTTTAAAATTAAGAGCCAAAGAATGCTAAACACTGGGTGTAACTCAAATCTATTTGAATAAAAGGAATACTAACTCTGAGAGAACAAAACACACTCTCCAGTAGTCCAGTAAAAATAGTAGATCTTAAAATCCCACTGCTAAGCAAATTAATTTAAATGCTGCTTTAGATTAGAAAGTCACCTTGTTATATTATGTGTTCAGTGGGTTCTCATATATACTGCTCATCATATTTTCTGCACTATCTTTTTAACATTTCTCTGAAGTCTATAATTTACTCTTCTTCACTTTGAACTTGGGCTCTGCAGGGCTCTGCATCTTGGACTTCTATATGTTGGTTCACTTCTAGTACTTCTTGTGTATTCTATGTTGTATGGCCTGACAGCAAAGGAATCAAACTGGCTTAGGGCTACAACATTAGCTACCGTGATAATCCTTGGTAGTTCATTTCCAACATATATCTTTCTCCTTTTCTGACATGTATTATGAAATAATTTCTTATTTCTTTGTGGTAAGTAATGAATTCACTAGCTTTTCATTCAATCAGATTGGAACTTGGGATCTTGCTTGTATGGTTTTAAGCTTCTAAAAAGTCGAGTCATCATACTTTTTGTTGTTGGTACATCTCGGGTGTTCCTAATCTGTTTTGGAGTTCATTACTAGTTTGTTGTTAACCTATGCTAATTCATTTTCTTCCATAATCAATTCTTCTTATACTTGTGGCATATGCATCCCTTTTAATATTATTTGTTGAATAGAAACTTCTAATCTTTTGTTATAAAAAAAATCCTCTAATCTTTTACTGCAATAGTTTTGTTTCAGGTACTTTGGACATTGTATCAGTTATGCAGTTATAGCATCTGTGCTGTTGCGTGCTATTGTTTCACGGCATTTATCAGTTACAGACCCATTAGCAGCTAGACGAGATGCCTTACAGAGCACAGTTACCTTAGAGAAGGTTTCCACAAAAAAGACCGAAATAGCTCCGTAAGCTCTTCTGAGGGGTGTGGCTCAAGTGCCAAACGTAGTAGTAGTGCTGATGCTAGTTATCTTGGTAATGCAACGGTGCCTTGCACTGCTGATGGCAGTACCTGGAATAATATTGAGGGGATTAATAGTAATAAGAGCATAGACAGTGGAAGACCAAGTCTAGATCTATGTAGTAGTTCCTGTCATTCAGTTGTTCAAGAGCCTGAAGTAGGATCATCATATGTTGACAGAAATTTAGAGCATAATTTGGTTGTTTGTTCTAGCAGTGGCCTTGAAAGCCAAGGTGGTGATTATAGTACATCCACTTCCGCAAACCAACAGATACTGGACTTGAATTTGGCACTTAAATTTCAAGAAAAGTTGAGTGATCCCAGGATTACATCATTTTAAAGTGGAAAAGAAGACACACTGATCGTGAATTAGCTAATTTATTGCAAGATAAAAGGCTTGATCCTAATTTTGTAGTGATGCTGAAAGAGAATGGGTTGGACCCAATGATTCTAGCCTTGTTGCAGAGAAGTAGTTTGGACGCTGATCGAGAACATCACGACAGTAACCCTCCTGTCACTGATTCAAGTGATGTTGAGGATGTGTTACCTAATCATATTTCATTCTCGGAAGAACTTAGACTCCAAGGATTAGGAAAGTGTCTTCAACGTTGTAGAGTAATGTCGCATCATGTAATAGGAACTCCAGATCAAGCATGGCTTCTTTTCAGTTTAATCTTCATTCTTGAAACTGTCGTTATGGCTATCTTCCGACCAAAAACAATAACACTTTTGAATGCTACACACCAATAGGTAAGAAATGCATTAGTACTTTTAAAGTTCAGTTTGGCGTATTTGGAGTACGGTGCAGCTAAAATGTACTCCATATGGTTGTATTTTCCATTTTATAACAAAATTTTGTAACACCCCGCATTTTGGACGAGAATGAAAATCGTCATTTTTTTCACATAAAGGTTCCAAAAGACATAAATCCAATGCAATTTTAGTGTGTTAATAAATTATGTAGTGTGGAAACCTATTTGAGCATGAATTGAGATCATAGAGGTCCCCAAGCTTAAGGACAAGTTGAAAGTTTTCCTATCATTTGAATTTTAGTGAGTGTTGAAACTTAGGTCAAATTCAATCGACCATTACTCTTTTTATATATTGAATTAGAGTGCCTACTATATATCAAATGAAAGGTATTCGAATTATCTTTCCAACAAT